>NC_133332.1:59417716-59717716 GCF_042186555.1 Aquarana catesbeiana
TACACAGGCTATAACAGGCACACACAGGATTCAAGTGGCAAGAATCAGCAGATTCTCGCTGCTGGGATGACAGGTGTATGCAAAAAGAGGTGGACTGTACAAAGTGATAACAGGCTGACAGTAGCCGTCACTATTTGCATTTGTTTGCTTTAATTGCTCACTGGTTGGTTTAAGTTGTTGGCTGTTTTTTTTTTTTATTATTTTACAAAAGCCATCCACTTTTATATCCCTAAGAGCCCTTTCACACTGAGCCTCGCCAGGCATTAGCGCTTTTAACTACTGCTAGCCGAGGAAAGGGTTAAATGCGCAGAAAAGCGTCGCTGCCGAAACGCTTTTCAGGCGCTTTTGGGCTAAAAATTGCACCCTTTTTCTAACGTCCTGCAAGCGCACCGCTCCAATGTGAAAGCACTTGGGCTCTCGCACTGGGGCTACAGGGGAAGTGTATTTTAGGCACTTTACAGGCGCTAATTTTAGCCCAAAAGCGACTGAAAATGCCCTAGTGTGAAAGGGGTCTTTTCTTTATAGTTTTGTTTTTATTTGTTGGCAGTCTACTTTCTCTAGAGTAGATGGTGCTCGTCTACAAGGGTCCAATGGTTTTGCGAGGAACCGCGCACACCAGTGTTCACTCATAGAAGTTTTAAATTCATTTTTGATTTTTTGTAATATTTTATAAAATAATTTTTATTATTTTTATTTAAAAAAAAAAAAAAACATTTTTTTTCTCTATTTAATTGTTAATTTACAGTGTAAGGATATAAAGGCACGTATCTGGCACTGTGGTTTAATTTTTGTCCATTAAAGGAAGTTTTTTGCGCAATAAACAAAAGAAGAGCGACAATTTTGAAAAAAAACACAATATCTTTTACTTTTTGCTATAATAAATATCCCACATTTTTTTTTTTCAAAAAAACTAATTTTTTCTTCAGTTTAGGCCGATGTGTATTCTTCTACATATTTTTGGTAAAAAAAAAATCGCAATAGGCATATATTGATTGGTTTGCGCAAAAGTTATAGCATCTACAAAATAGGGGATAGATTTATGGCATTTATTTATTTATTTATTTATTTTTAGTAATGGCGGCAATCTGCAATTTTTTATCAGGACTGCGATATTGCAGTGGGCAAATTGGACACTTTTGACACATTTTTGGCACCATTGACAATTATACAGTGATCAGTGCTATATAAATGCACGGATTACTGTGTAAATGTCACTGGCAGGGAAGGGGTTAACACTAGGGGGTGATCAAGGGGTTAACTGTGTTCTCTAGGTGTGTTCTAACTGTAGGGGGGACGGGACTGTCTAGGACTACTTAGTATGAACACACAATCTGTCTCTACTCCTCTGAAAGAACCGGGATTTGTGTTTTTACACTCACAGATCCCGGTTCTCGCTCTGTCACGAGCGATCTCGAGTGCCCGGCGGTCATCGAGCCTGCCGGGCACTCGCATTGGCTCCGGGCACACGCTTGCTAAACAAACTAAAAAAGACCGAATTTAAAAAAAAAAAAAAAAAGTTTTTCTTTGTTTCAGTTATAAAATGTTGTTTTCTCCTTCACTAATGGGCACTGATGAGGCAGCACTGATAAGGTGGAACTGATGAGGAGGCACTGATATGTAGAAATGATGGGCACTGATAGGCGGCACTGATATACAGCACTGATAAGCACCAATAGGTGGCACTGATAGGCTGCTGTGATGGGCACTGATAGGCTGCTGTGATGGGCACTGACAGTTGATGCCTATTCAGGGGAAGCGCGTTGGACAAGGAGCTAACAGTGTGGCGTTTTAGAGCACAGAGCGTACTGCAGGCGGTCATGCTCACACTATTGTGCTATTATCTAATGTTTTGTAAGTGCAAATTTTTATTAAACTTTTATCTGTTTAAAAAGTTAATGCACTATGAGCTTTTTTCTACCTCTCCAACATGCTTATTTTTAAGCACTTCAAGCCGGTGTCTAATGTTAATCCCAGCGACTGTTCATAACTAGCTGAATTACCCTGGTGGAGACACACAAATATCCTGTTGGGATTTCTTCAGCAGCAGGGGGAGTCGGTGTTCAGCCTGAATTCCAGCAAGTGATCATTAACAGCTGATTTCCCATTGTGGTGACACGTGCATGTAGATCCTTTTAGAATCTTTGGATCCAGTAATCTACCATCTATTTATTCCTTAGTATTTGAAGCATTTTTGGATATGTTTGTACTGAACCTTTACTCTTGCATTGTTTTGGATGTTTGGATTTTCATTGGATCTAGCAGTTGATTCACAGATAGACTTATTTTTATACACACAATTTCTTTATCATTAAAGTGATTGTAAAGGATCGTTTTTTTATTTTTTTAAATACCAAACATATCATACTTACCTCCACTGTGCAGCTCGTTTTGCACAGAGTGGCCCCGATCCTTGTCTTCTGGGGTCTCCCGGCGGGTCTTGCGGCTCCTCCCTGCATCAGATAACCTCCTAGGAGAAGCTCTCTCCCGAGGGGGGTTGCCTTGCGGGCGCACTTCCGAGTCCAGCATTTACGTCCACAGACATGAATGCCGGACTCGGCCCCGCCCCCCCGACATTGCACCATTGGATTTGTTTGACTGCAGCGGGAGCCAATGGCTGCGCTGATATCAATCTATCCAATCAAGAGCCGGGACCTCGTGGAGAGAGGGAGAGCACGTCCCCGCCGAAGAGATTAAGGGGCTCAGGTAAGTAAAACGGGAGCTGGGGGGCCGGTGACTGCCAGGTGTTTTTTCACCTTAATGCATAGGATGCATTAAGGTGAAAAAACACGAGGGTTTAAGGTTAAGGTTGTTCTTACCATTACCATAATTTTGAACTTACCTACTAGAGTATTTTTTGCACTCATAATTTTATTTAATTTTAGGACTCTTGTTTTTCAGACTTTGTTTCACTGATTTGTTTTCAAGTTAAGTTTTTTGTCATTTTTTATCAATTGTTTCCACACATTTGGTATTTGCATATAAGTGTATGAACTTATACATTTAGTTTTGACAGCGCACTTTACACTTAATACCACATTTACCACATCCCACCAATCCAGGGATTTTTTCAGTGCTGCAGTCTTTCACTATATTGGCCAAGCGCACCCTTTTTTAATTGTACAGCCATTTTGGGTCGGCAGAGCCTATTTAAGTGCCGTGTTTATTTTTTATGTTGGTGTACACCATATGGAATGTTTTTAAGCTGTTTTAAATTGCTAAAACTTTACACTATATATCACTTATCGGGCTCCGTGTGGTGGCTAGGATTCCCCTTGATTGAGTTCTGTCTATCTAAGGAACTAATCAAATGGCTGCTGGGAATTCCTCTAGATTGGATTGATACCTGTTTATCAATGGCATTACAGCGAGTGCATATTGGTGAAGGAAGAGCACTGGAGCCACTTTATATGGAAGAGTACTGGAGTCACTTTCAGTGGCAGCTGTTTTTTTTTTTTGGGGGGGGGGTGTCAGCAAACAACCAACCCCCTTTGCTGTTTACCGGTTGGTCTGGCACTTACCCCATCGTGGCGGGTGGCAGGCAGCGTTGTGCAGTGGCTCGGGTCCGAGTCCTCTCCTTCATGGTGGCTTCCAGCTCCTCCACTCCTCCTAGGCATCCAATAGGACCGCCTGTCCTTTCAGCCAATCGGGTGATCGGTGTCAAAACCCGCTTCTTGATTGGCCGGTACGAGGATCAGTGTTTCAACAGCAAATATTAATTTGCTGTTGTACCACACCTTGGTGGCCTGAGAGTGCACTCTGCGACCCAAGCCCACCCTATATTAAAGCCTATTAGAGCATCTGGCTCTAATCAGTGCGTCAAAAAAACAGCCCCTCCCCGTTGGAATTCATGCGCCAGTGTCCTTAAAGGGTCTGGACGCATGGATAGGGAAGGCGGCGATGGACGAGGGCGCCCGTGCACCCTTAATGGACGGGCCGCCCCTGGTCACTTTATACATTTGTGTTGCTACACTGGGAAGTTTCACCTTTAGAGGACGTTCCTCTGATTTGGAAGTGGAAGCCCAATCAGAGGGCAACATGAGTATAGAGGGGAGGAGCCGAGCCCGTGACGTCACGCAGTCACTGTGAGTGTATGCCAGTGGTGAGCGAGCGGACGCATATACACATGCTGTTTTAACCATTGGATCTTGTAAGTGTGCCTAATTTGGGGCTGTTTTAATAAAGTAACAAGCAGAAAGCACTATGGAGTCTGTTTGTGATTGCATGTCAATAACCAAATTGAGCTGAGCTGTAGGCGGGGAGTGAAGGAATGAGTTTCCTGGTCTAAATCTATGTGAAGTTATCAGCGCAAGTATACAGCTGGGAGAGCGTAGGAGGATCTGCTGTTTTGGTGTGGAGGAGAGAGATCGTAAAGGGGTAAAGGAGTGACCAATATTTGAATTTTTAAACTCATCTGTGAAGTGAGCAGACAATTTGGCTGGTGATGGTGTGCACATGTTATTGATCCCTATGAGGATGGATGAGTACAGCGGTGGATGTTTTTACACACTGTTACACACCAACATTGATGTTTTTCAACATATGAATTTTTATATATATATATATATATATATATATATATATATATATATATATATATATACTGCATATGGAAAGGCTGTGGTATTAATTACTTATATAAGAAAGTATTGCAGGGAGTATTTTATTTTATTAATTTATTGGTTTTATATAATGATTTAGAGGTTATACAGCACTGCACTATATGAAAATAAATATGGCATAATATTTTTTTCACTTTGTGGACTTTTCTTTAATTTTTATGGGATTTTTTTTTAACACTTTATAATCATGTGCATGATGTTTTAATAATAGATATATATTTTTTCACATCTATTTTTGGTATGATTGCTAAATATTTTCAGCGCTGCACTTGTTTGAGTTTTATTATTGCTTATTAGGTTGGTCACCTTTTGTGCTAGCAGCTCTGCCTCCCAAGCACCCACTGATTTCTTACTATTATAGAACCTATTTAAAGAGGACGTAAACCCTGATGGGTTTTACTTCCTCTTTATTTCCCTGCAAAGGTAAAGCATAATGGGCTACAATGCCCGGCATAGTAGCCCATTATGTGTCACTTACCTGAAAACGAAGTCTGCGATGTCACCACTAGCAGCGAGCGTCCATCTTCACCCCTTTTCATTCCAGGGCCGCGAACTCCGGCTCTGTGACTGGCTGGAGTCGTGTGACGTCACTCCCGCGCATGCGCGCAGAAGCCGCCAGTCACGGCATGATCCCCTTTATAAATGGTGCGATCTGCCCTTTCTAAAGTGCACATGGGCCATAGACATCGACGCACGGCTTTATTGTAAATATCCCCTAAACTGTGGAGGTTTAAGAGATATTTCCAGCACCTATTAGTAAGCCTTAATATAGGCTTACCTGTAGGTAAAAGTGGTTGCACAGGGTTACAACCACTTTAAGGCCCTGACTCCCAGGCTTGGGCACATTTTGCAAGTGGGTAGAGCAGGGACAGGTCTGTTAGCAGCAGGAAAAGGTTCCTAGCAAGGAGGAAAAGCATAGGGCTCCCAACTCTCTGGACATCTTCCCGCTTGGGCACAAAACGACTAGGCCGCATTCTGCCCCTCCTAACAGGTGCTGTCTATTTGGCTGAGACCTGCTCTCTACATGCTGCGGAATCTGAGAGTGTTCCCGGTTGAGCTGTTTTCCCTTCGGATTTACTGAACTGTTGTTGGCATTACTTGAACCACTTGCCAACCGCCGCATGTACATTTACGTCGGCAGAATGGCACGGCTGGGCAAATGGGCGTACAGGTACGTTCTTTTGAATTTGATGCCGTGTGGTCGCGTGCGCGCTGCCGGAGGTGCACGCGCAAACCTGCCGCGAGCTCCGTGATGGGTAGATGCTAATGTAAACAAGCATATCTCCGTTCTGCCTAGTGATACTGTCACTGATCTCTGCTCCCTGTTATCGGGAGCTATGATCAGTGATGTGTCACACGCAGCCCCTCCCCCCACAGTTAGAATCACTCCCTAGGACACACTTAACCCCTCCTTAGCCCCTTAGTGGTTAACCCCTTCACTGCCAGTGTCATTTTTACAGTAATCAGTGCAATTTTATAGCACTGTATCGCTGTAAAAATGACAATGGTCCCAAAAATGTGTCAAAATTGTCCGATGTGTCCACCAATATTTGTCGCAGTCACGATCAAAAACGAAGATCGCTGCCATTACTAGTAAAAAAAAATTATTAATAAAAATGCCATAAAACGAACCCCTATTTTGTAGACGCTATAACTTTTGCGCAAACCAATCAATAAATGCTTATTGTGATTTTTTTTTTTACCAAAAATATGTAGAAGAATACGTATCGGCCTAAACTGAGGAAAAAAATAATGTGTTTTTTTCAAAATTGTCCCTCTATTTTTGTTTATAGCATAAAAAATAAAAAACGCAGAGGTGATCAAATACCACCAAAAGAAAGCTCTATTTGTGGGAAAAAAAAGGACATCAATTTTGTTTGGGAGCCACGTCGCAGGACCACGCAATTGTCAGTTAAAGCGACACAGTGCCGAATCGCAAAATGTGCTCTGGTCTTTGGCCAGCCAAATGGTCCGGGGCTTAAGTGGTTAATACAAGTTCTTTGCATCATACTTGGACTGTGTGTGTTATTGCCGCTGCACCCCACCTACCCTTCCATGCTTTTGTTTTTTTTTTCTCCCTCAACAGTAGCCATACCTGTAGAAAATGCCATGAAAGCTTCATTCTTTTTAAATCGGTTCTTCTCGTCCAAAAAACGATATGGGTCAAACACATGAGGGTTGTGAAAGTATTTTGGATCCTTCAAAACTGAAGTCAAAAATGGGAAGACAGTTGTTCCCTAAATGGAGATAAATAGAAAAGGCAGAATAGAAAATGGTGAGATATCTATTTTCCTAACAGTTATTTCATGAATTGATAACCTGGTCGGCATGGTAGCTAAGTAGGTGGCATACTACACCGGAGACATTTGCTATGTTACCTGTTGTGGAGGTGTGTAGCCACAGCTCCCAATTGTCCCTGATTTCGAGGGACTGTCCCTGATTTGGAGCAATTTCCCTCATTCCCCATCATTTGTCCCTCATTTTGGTCTGATCTATATAGATATATATAAAATGCACTTTTTATTCTTTCAAAAAGTGTTTCCCAGTACTAAACCTTTCATCCAAGTTCTAAATTGCTGCATTTGCATTTTTGGTTAATTCTCCTTTAAGGGGGTGTGGCAGGGGGCGTGTCCTATGCCTACATACGTTTGCTAGTAGGTGTCCCTCATTCCCATCTCAAAATGTTGTGAGGTATGGTGTAGCAGAACTCTATTGATTGCCAAAACTACAATTTTGATCTCACAATACCCTGTAACCAATTATAGTGCCGCTCAAGGTGCTCTGCTAGTAAAAAATCCGGTGTCTCTCAGCAATGTAAGGGAGCCGGCTGTCTTATGCTTGATCCAGAAAGCAGTGAAGAATGAGGAAATAAGAGACAAGAACACCACTGGCTGAACAGGTGGAGAGGAATGCGAACAGCATCAGCCTTGAACTCCTCCTAAGCCACGCCCCTGAGACATTTCACCCCGCCCACTGAGACTTATGCCCCGTACACACGGTTGGATTTTTCAACGGAAACTGTGTGATAGGACCTTGTTGTCGGAAATTCCGACCGTGTGTAGGCTCCATCACACATTTTCCATCGGAATTTCCGACACACAAAGTTTGAGAGCTTGCTATACTTGATTTGATTGTAGCCGTATTAGTGCAATTGTGTTGTCAGAGCTTGCTATAAAATTTTCAGATAACAAAATCTGTTGTTGGAAATTCCGATCGTGTGTACACAAATCCGACGCACAAAGTGCCACGCATGCTCAGAATAAATTAAGAGATGAAAGCTATTGGCTACTGCCCCGTTTATAGTCCCGACGTACGTGTTTTACGTCACCGCGTTTAGAACGATCGGATTTTCCGACAACTTTGTGTGACCGTGTGTATGCAAGACAAGTCTGAGCCAACATCCGTTGGAAAAAATCCATGGATTTTGTTGTCAGAATGTCCGATCCATGTCCGACCGTGTGTACAGGGCATAAGTCATAGAGGTTTTGATCTGTTATGTGGCAGCAACTATTTACTATCTGACACCGACTATTTCCTGCTAGAGGTCACCCTTTTCCATACACTGGGCCAGCAATATAGCTCAGTAAAACTCATCCTACCCCAAAATGGTTGCTGTGACTTGCATGGGATAGCTATAGAAAAGGATGTGCCAGCCTGGAAAGAGAGTGTGTGATGTTAGAGAGTATACAAAAAAGTGTAGCGCTATAGACTTAGAAAATTAAGTGAAAAGTTTTAAGAACACAGCTTAGGTGTATAACTTACGATTAAGTGTTATCATAAGAAAGTAAAAAATTATGATGCACTATATACAGTACAAATACAGTTATACAAACTATAAACAGAAAGTGAAAAAATATGAAAAAACACAGTGTAGTATTGGTATGAGCCAAGTATAGCACACTGTGTATAATATGTATGTGATATACAGATAGTGTGAACAAAACCTTAAAACAAATAAGAAACAAATGACGATAAAGTCCAAAAAGCTCAGATGGAGTTAACACCATCTAGAACACATATAACAAAAGCCCACCAAACTAGTAAAGAATGTTAAGTAAAAAAACACACCACCCAGGGTCTTAGGGGGCTTGCCAAGGGCAAATGCCCAAGCACGCCCTATGTCTATCAAGTCCAAAGAGCTGAGGGATCAACTGTGTAGATTGGGTAAGTAGAGATTGGGAGACAACAAAAGTAAACAGAAAAGCTGATGGTACTTCAGAAGCCGTCGCCGAAGACAGGAACAGTCACCGAAGACATCGAGAGACTTACTAGATGTTGTTGACTTGGGGAGACTTACGTCATCCAAGTCAAAAAGGCTTAGAGACCAACTGGTCAGAATGGTGCGTCCTCTCAGATAACCGCAGTAACTTCCGAACCAAGATGGCAGTTCACCTTCCACAGTTATCCGCACAGCATAGAAAACAGTATGGGGGGGTGGAGGAACTTGACTGACCTGCACAGAGTCCTGACCTCAACCCGATAGAACACCTTTAAGATGAATTAGAGTGACGACTGTGAGCCAGGCCTTCTTGTCCAACATCAGTGCCTGACCTCACAAATGCGCTTCTGGAAGAATGGTGAAAAATTCACATAGACACACTCCTTAACCTTGTGAACAGCCTTCCCAGAAGAGTTGAAGCTGTTATAGCTGCAAAGGCTGGGTCAACTCAATATTGAACCCTACGGACTAAGACTGGGATGCCATTAAAGTTCATATGCATGTAAAGGCACTACTTAGTACTAGGCTGGTTCATGCCTTTATCTCCTCCAGACAGGACTACTGTAACGCACTTCTCATTGGGATTCCTAGAAAGAGTCTGCAGAGGCTTCAGTACGTCCAAAACTCTGCAGCAAGGATTCTGATAAAAGTGCGGAAACATGAGCACATCACCCCCATTCTCCACTCACACCATTGGCTTCCTGTCTCCGCCAGGATTGAGTACAAGGTTTCCCTCCTTACATACCAATGTATACGTGGATATGCTCCTTCTTACCTCAAAGATCCTCTTAAACCACAAAACACATCACGTTCCCTCCGCTCCATTCACTCAAACCTTCTTCTGCCCCGCGCCTGTGGAATGCCCTACCGGACACCTTGAGGGCTCCTCAATCCACTGACTGTTTTAAAAAAGGTCTTAAGACATTTCTTTTTAGCAAAGCTTTTTGTTCTTTTTAGATGTTCGCTTCTTTGTATAAACTGCTTATTTTAACCTGTAGCACTTTGAGATCTTTTGATGTAACAAAATGTATTATTATTATTATTATTATATTGGTTTGAAAAAAAAAATGTTCACTGTCCAGTTATTCAAGGGCAGTGCAGACTTCTGACCTCATCAATGAATCAGTTTGGGACCATTATACTATAATGTTCCAATGCATTGGTATGCCACAGGGAGTCCCTTTTATTAATAAATTCTGCAAATAATGTATACTGTGGGGCTTGTAATACAGAAGTAACCTCAAACTCAAATTACTGCAAAAGTAAAAAATAAACCCTCCAACCTTGGGAATGGTGTAGCCTCGGAAGTGGGTGGTTTGGGCAGCTGCATGAGGTGCACCTAATGGCACGATATCCCCGAACCTCTGTATCTCATGTATCATAGCATCCATAAATGGCATCTTGCTCCTATCTTCCACAGATGGGCAGCGATCTGGGCCAATCACCTCGTCTATTTCTTCCTGGACTTTAGCTGAGAAGAGATGAATAGAGGTTTAACAAGAAAAATTTACATTTCGAGCCCAGTGCATCCACTATCATCGTACCTGCACATTGGGATTTTTGCAAGAGGTTGGACATTTGCCTCAGAGTAATGGAAATGTGACTCAGAGTTTTTCATAGAAGCTGAAGTGTAATGTACCCATATAATATTTCTTCTGGTTCCCCCTTCCCCAGTCAACATGCAATTCAAGTTTTTTAAGCAAATCATTTTATTTTCAATAAATATCCATTTTGAGATCCAGTGACATAATCACTGGGTCTGTCTTCTGGTCTTTGCTCTGAGCTTGGTGAGAGGGGTCAGCAGGCTTCTGTAAATATTGCAGCACCCTGCCTTGGATCCCCTTTCAAGAGCATTATAAGAAAGAGCACATCCGCAGCATTCTTTTAGGTATTCATGTTCCTCCCTGCTGCCTAATGGGTGCTGTAGACTTTTGCAATGCAATCTTCTTGTAAACAGGTGCCTAGTAAGTGGTTGTTGTGATTTTTTTTTATTATTGTTATGCTCTGTCTGTACTAAGTGTAGCACTGTTTAGTTATGCTGCCCTTCTAAATGGGTGCCTCGGGGAAGTTAGGGGTTAACTATGCTGACCAGGTTTCCTGGGTTTTTGGGTGGTGCTGTCCTTTTGCTTATGGGCAAGTAGATAAAAGGAAGGAACCACCTCTAGACTGATATGCTCCATATGTGGGAATTGAAGTAAGAGATTGCTATAAACTCTAACATATACTTTGTTGTTGGTTCACCACTTGGCAGGAACCCAGTTGGTATTCCAGGACATGGACTCGTGGACTTATACAAGAACATATAGACTCTAAGGACTTTCCCTACACTTAAAAGGTATGGCTACCTCAATGGGCAGGGGCACCAGAAGGCACCAAGCTAGCAATTTGTCTTTCAAAATATTTTATTGGTTTTTAACAAGAAAAGGTATACAAATCACGTTCCATAAAGTTAGTATAGATACATCAATCCAAGTCGGGCCCCTTGTGGGGCAACAGAGCTTAACTGACAACAATTGTAATGTAAATAACTCAGGCCTGAGACCATACCGGATTACCATTGTAAGTCTAGGCCTTATCCCTAAAAGGGGATAACCCCGAATCTTAAGAAGACTGAGTGGAGGGGAAAGGAGAGAATCCGCCGGCACCCCAACAGGGAACACACTGTGACTCCAAGCTAGCAATTTGTAAGAAGGAATGGATGACTGTGAAGAAGCTATCTGTAATGCTCTGTTCTACTTAAACAACTTTTAGTATAGATAACTTTGTTGTTAATGTATTCTTGCCTGGTCTAAAGTTACAAGAAGACATACTCAGAGGGGTGCATTCAAGGCCTATCACTCATATGGTCACACCAGGGGCCAGGACAATACCAGAGAATATGTAGTACCAGAGTCTGAATGAATGGTAATGCTAACTAGAGAAGGCTATATTGCCATTGTAAAGGACTACAGTACTAGTGTCTATAAGCATATAGCAGCCAGCTCGTCAGGAAGCAGAGGTGACTTGACATAGGTGACAGAAGGCCCAGGTAATGAAGGAACATATATGCTTAGGCTCCTTCCCAAATCCAACTTGCAGTAAAAGGCATCCTAAGGACCCAGCCTGGAAGTCCTGGAAGACGGAGTGACTCCTCAAAGTACTGAAGCGCAGAGAGTGACATGGAGCTTCCTGGGATACAAGTTTAATCACTAGTGGAGATGAAACATTAATCTTTTATGTCAGTGTCACTGAGATGAGGTGACAGGTAGATGGGCTGGTGAAGTTTGGTGCATGTCATGCGGCACTGGCTCCGAAATGCTACATGGAGGGGGAAAAGTATAACGAGGGACTGTTATTTATAGTGTACAGTGTATAAAGGAGAAGAGCTGTGCCATGGAATAAAACTACTGTCTGTGTGAGGAGTGTCACTCATTACTGAGAGCATCGTATTAATGCTACACTTGCGTTTTGGCATATGCCTCTGGCAGCCTGCAAGAGCATGAGCACACACTCCTCTCCTTCCCCACCTGGGTACCACCCACATGCTGATCAATTACTTAACCATGCCTAAAGGGATGCTGGGGATGTGACCTGACCCTCCCTCCATCACCAACACCATCACAAATGTTTTTTGAAGTCAATGTTCCAACAAATTAAATGTACAAGCGTAGTATTTGTCCAATCACATTGGACTGCTAGATTTAAATTACTGTATTTGCCGGGAACGTGTGTCCCGGCACTGTATCTTTAAGCTTATATTTGTTTACATGTGTCTTTCCACTCTTATGACCGGAATTTCGATTTCCCTTTTTGACCACTGGGGGCATTAGCTGCGGAATGTCGCTGTAGACACGGCTGGGATGTGTGGCCACCCAAGCTGTGGGGGCTGCAACGCACCCTCCTGAGCCATCTTAACCCAGGATGGAGGGAGGATGCATCCACCCACAGCATTTTGGAGACACTCTCCATCTCTGTCACCTTGGCTCACCGCAAACAGCGGGCACTAGGACTGGAATGTCTGGTACTCCAGTGCACATTGCGCCGTGCACCAGCGGCCCGGCTGAGTAATGTCAGACGCTCAGTCGGGGTGTGCATATAGAGGGGATAGGACGACGTTTCCCAGGCGTTCTGAGGGAAGCTGATGTCCACCCAACCCCTGGAAATAGTGAACCTGCAGCCTCATACTCGAAACTTCGTACACCCATGTACTTTACCCAGCACTTTTTGTCGTGTCACTTTCGCCCTAGTATATGCATACAATCCCCTGGTTTTCATGGCATGCCTGTTTACTCTGCTTCCCAGGCGATGAATGTTTAACCTGCCAGTATTGGATGCCTGTATACTCCTTGTGAATGTGCACACATGATTCTGATTGAATTTCTTTATCCTGGACCAGCTAATCAAGGTTTTTTTAGCCCTGTTAGTTCACTTTCCTTATATTTATTTCTATGGCTAGGCTTTTTCTGCCATTATATGGTTAAAGATCCTGGGAGGACCAACATTATGGTTTTCTCCCTAGATTGAAAAGCATCTGGCTTAAAGTGACACACACAGTAGTGGAGGCTTATATGCAAGTATGGGATTTAGAACTATAGTATACCCCAACCCCAACTGAAGTAGTTTATTTCAATAATTACTGTTATACCTTTTATACCCAGTTTACGTGTACATCCCCACATCCCAACATCCATGCCTTTGTTGTGGCTACCGCTTGGCCCTGGTGTCCCTGGTTGTCATCTCCGATTGGAGGGGGTTGTTCTGCGGTCATTATTTCCGGTATAGATGAGCGTTGAGACCATGTGCTTAAGCACCACATTATTGGTGAGTTCATGTACATACACACACCTGTACCACCATGCAAATATTTTGTACTGTATGTTTGAGTATGTTTCTCCAATTAGAATTATTTAATCTCCTGAAGAAGTAACATTTTAGGTCACGAAACATGTAGAGCGAGCAATTCTTTTTAATCTATGAGGACTGTGGAAATTACCAACTGTGGGATCTGCTAAAAAGTTGGAAAAATGGCTGGATTTCAGCTTTAAGCATTCGGCATTTGCAGCAAGATCATTAAAACTTGACTCTCATACCTAGGACATCTGGATGCTTGAGCAAAATCCTCAGACCAAGTCTTATTGTTGTACTTGTGGTTTCAGTCCCTGCAAAGAATAAATTCATCACTGTGACGAACAAGTTTTCGAAGTGAAACTCTGTGTTGGGATTATCCTTTTCCTGAGAACCAAACAGAAATCACATACTGAAAATCTGAAACCCTTGAAGAAGAATTCCAGCATATACATGGCTCAAAAAAATTAAAGAAACACTTTGAAAACACATCAGATCTCAATGGAGAAAAATATCTTGCTGGATATCTATACTGATATGAACTGGGTAATGTGTGAGAAACGAAAGCATGCCACATCTTTTGATGGAAATTTAAATGATCATCCTACAGGGGGCTGAATTCAAAGACACCCTGAAAATCAAAGTGAAAAAATGATGCAGCAGGCTAGTCCATTTTGCTAAAATTTCATTGTAGCAACTCAAAAGGTTACTTAGTAGTTTGTATGGCCCCCACGTGCTTGTATGTATGCCTGACAATGTTGGGGGGCATGCTCCTAATGAGATGATGTATGGTGTCCTGGGGTATTTCCTCCAAGATCTGGACCAGGGCATCACTGAGCTCCTGAACAGAGTAAGGTGCAACCTGGCGGCGTCGGATGGACCGAAACATAATGTCTCAGAGGTGTTCTATTGGATTTAGGTCAGGTGAGCGTGGGGGCCATTCAATGGTATCAATCCTTCATCCTCCAGAAACTGGCTGCATACTCTCCTTTTTTTTCTTGGTCTCCTTTTTCGCATGTAATTATTTTTTACATATGGTTAACTTTTATCCTATTCTTACATTTTATATCCCCTCCCTCTCCGTAGAGACCACTATAATGGTGTTCTCTTTGCAGATTGGGGTAGATTAACATTGGGGGGCATGACTTGTATCCTTACTGCAGGTATGCCTTTCGATTTGGGGTATTTTGAGAGAGAGAGGACCTATGTGTTTTTTTCTCTCTCCCCTCCTTTGGAATTTTATTCATTTTTGATTTTTTCACATTTGGCTATTAAATGTCCCCGGTTCATAAGATTGACACTTCTAACATTTCCGCTTCCGTTTTTATGGCAATAGTACGTTCTGTGGGTGCTTCAATGCGCATATGCGGGAGTGTTTTGACGTAAGCACACTACGCTTAACGTGCCAGGTGGAACGCATGCCAGCTGGAACGCATGCCAGCTGGATGTGTGGACCACATTTAGCGGTGTTCCGTCCTTTCCGGCTATACACACGCCCATCTCCCCTTTCTTGTAAAAGTGGGTGGCAGCTTGCCCTCTGTCGTCATACGCACATTGACGCTGAACATTGGATGTCACTGTTGGGCCGGCCCTTCTGTTTTTACACTGATGTTCTTTCCCAATCACATTCCCAAACGCACATCCATATTGGTTATCACCAGTCGTGGAACGCACGCGGTGATGCCATTTTAAAATCCCGGAAGTACTACGTCCTTTCCCAATCACATTGCTTGAGCCTGAAACGCACATTCATATTGGCTATCACCAGTCGTGGAACGCAAGCGGTGATGCCATTTTAAAATCCCGGAAGTACTATTGACAATAGGTTGCGACAGCGCCCGGGGCTTGATCTTCATGATGGGGGTCACATTGTCTATATAGTTGTGAGATGCAGCAGTGGAGGGACACCCCAGATGATGTCCTTGGAGACGAAACACGTCGGGAAGGTCCCCACTGCTGCCTACTGATTTTATACTAAGCGCTTTTTCATTATATACCATGTGAGTGTTGTTTAATTTTAATAAATTTTATTGTTTATTACCGAATCACGCTATGTGACCCTTTTTGTTTTCTCCTCCACTATCCCTGCCCTCATGGATTTCTGAGAGACCATTCCATACGTATTCGTATATCTCCAACCCACAGAAACCAGTATTATCTTAATTTATTCATCACATACAAGCTTGTTTGACACGCAGAGCATATGCCCTGGCGTGTTCAAACGTTCTGGTAAGCCCCCCTCTGTTTACGGTGGTGGTCTAATCACAGTTACTTATTTTTCAATGGATCTACACGAGTTTTGATTGGAACTTTGTGGTGTTATAATTCACTATTTCACCTTCACATATTTGGACCACGTCAAACTGCATTTTTGCGATTTTATATGCATCAGCTGTATATGGACATTGTGTTCACCTCGTTGTAATGTCACTTTATTTGTGGTACCATTACTAATTATTTCATTGTATTTTCTGTACATGGATACCACTTATAATTTATTATTTTTGTCATCTCAATTTTTTTGGGTTTACACCCATTTATATATAGCGCTACACTTTATTTATATATTTCTTGTTGCCATTTACTCAATTTGGTGTGTTAGCTGCTTAATCACTAGAGTAGCACGGAATTACCTACTTTGTTTTTTGGCTGCATACTCTCGCCACATGAGGCCGGTCATTGTCATGCACCAGGAGGAACCCAGGACCAATGCACCAGCGTAGGGTCTGACAATGGGTCCAAGGATTTTATCCTGATACCTAATGGCAGTCAGGGTGCCATTGTTTAGCCTGTTGAGGTCTGTGCGTCCCTCCATGGATATGCCTCTTCAGACCATCACTGACCCACCATCAAATTGGTCATGCTGAATGATGTTACAGGCAGCATAACGTTCTCCACGGCTTCTCTAGACCCTTTCATGTCTGTCACATTTGCTCAGGGTGAACCTACTCTCATCTGTGAAAAGCACAGGGCGCCAGTGGAGGACCTGCCAATTGTGGTGTTCAATGGCAAATACCAATCGAGCTCCACGGTGTCGGGCAGTGAGCACAGGGCCTGCTAGAGGACATCGGGTCCTTAAAGTGGAGTTCCACCCAAAAGTGGAACTTCCACTCATCAGATTCCTCCCCCCCTCCGGTGACACAGTTGGCACCTTTCAGGGGGGAGGGGAGTACAGATACCTGTATATTACAGGTATCTGTACTCACTTCCGGCATAGATAGCCGCAGAATCTGCGGTTATTTACGCCACTTCCTGCTCCCTCCCCGCTGCCCGCTGGGAAACACACGGGTCCCAGAGGCAGCAGGGACCATCCGTATTGCGCTGCACGACTCGCGCATGCGCAGTAGGGAACCGGGAAGTGAAGCCGCACGGCTTCACTTCCTGATTTCCTTACCGAAGATGGAGGCGGCAGCACCCGAGGACGGAGAGACGGTTCGGCCTCGGGTGCCGACATCGCGGGCGCCCTGGACAGGTAAGTGTCCATGTTTGAAAAGTCAGGAGCTGCAGTATTTGTAGCTGCTGACTTTTAAAAAAAAAATTTTCGGCGGCGCTCCGCTTTAAGTCACACTCATGAAGTCTGTTCCTGATTGTTTGGTCAGAGACATTCAGTGGCCTGCTGGTGGTCATTTTATAAGGCTCTGGCAGTGCTCATCCTGTTCCTCCTTGCACAAAGGAGCAGATACCGGCCCTGCTAATGGGTTAAGGACCTTCTACAGCCCTGTCCAGCTCTCCAAAAGTAACTGCCTGTCTCCTAGAATCTCTGTCATCCTCTTGAGACTGTGCTGGGAGACACAGCAATCCTTCTGGCAATGGCATGTATTTATGTGCCATCCTATAGGGGTTGGACTGCCTTTGCAACCTCTATATAGTCCAGGTATCACCTCATGCTACCAGTAGTGACACTGACCCTAGCCAAATGCAAAACTAGTGAAAAACAGTCAGAAAAAAATTGTGTTTTTAGGGTGTCTTTGAATACAGCCCTCTGTAGGTTGATAATTTTCATTTCATTTCCATCAAATGATATGGCATCTTTTCATTTCTAACACAATACCCAGTCCATATCATTATAGATATCCAGCATGATATTTTTCCCATTGAAATCTGATGAGAATCCCTTCTGGTCATAAACTACAGTGTATGTGTTTTTTTTAAATTATAATGTTAAATATCTTTTCTCACACCGCAGCTGTGCTGTCACGTGATACCTCTCTGTTCTCCTTCCCCGATTGAAGGAGAGCAGCGAGAGGAGCTAAGATTCCCCTCTGAAATCAGCCAGCCAGCAGAAGGAAGGTCACGTGATCGTACAGCAGCGTTGTAAGAAAAGGTATTTAGCATTATCATTTAAAAAAAACACACCCACTGTAGTTTATGATTTTATAAACCAGAATGGATAAAATGCTTTGTGCTATATATCGCATCAGAATAGCGGCGGGAGGGGCGAGGAGGAGATCGGTTCTCACACTGACTAGGAAATGACAGGCAGGGAGAGAGGGGGAGAGACTCAGAACACAGGGGGTTCCCCCTGGTGTCAGAGGGGGGCGGGGTCATCCGTTTAGTTTACGTCACCGAGTGGCCCCACCCTTAGCTATATAACAGCTGTCATCAAGAAGAAGTGTCACTCGGTGGGAGCCTCCCATGGAGGCGGAACTGTTGCTGCTTTTTTTTTTCTTTTTCTGTCTGTCAGACCCCAAAGCACCCTCCGCATGTTGAGGGCATGTGGCCTGGTACGGTTCAGGAGAGGGGGCGCTCGCTCGTCTCCCCCTCTTTTCCTGCGGCCTGCCAGGTTGCGTGCTCGGATAAGGGTGTGGTATGGATTTTGGGGGGGACCCCTACGCAATTTTTAAAAAAATTTTGGCGCAGGGTTCCCCTTAAAATCCATACCAGAACTGAAGGGCCTGGTATGGATTTTGGGGGGACCCCCCACAGAATTTTTTTAAACTTTTTGGTTCGGAGTTCCCCTTAATATTCATACCAGACCCAAAGGCCCTGGTAATGGACTGGCGGGGAACCCATGCCATTTTCTTCAATTAGTTTTATCTATATTGCCGAGACCCGACAATTCATTACAGCCGGGATCAGTTTTAAATGACTTTTTTCCTTTAGAAATGTAATTTTGCTGTGGTACTGTTCTAAACACGGGAAAAATGCACCACTTTACAGGCATACTATAGACACTCCGCAGGCACGATATTTAAAGGAATATTTCATTTTTATTGTTTCACTTTAAGCATTATTAAAATCACTGCTACCAAAAAAAGGCCATTTTTAAAACATTTTTTTGCATTGATACATGTCCCCTGGGGCAGGACCCGGGTCCCCAAACACTTTTTATGACAATAACTTGCATATAAGCCTTTAAAATTAGTGCTTTTGGTTTTTCATGTTAGTGTCCCATAGACTTTAACGTGTTCCACGGCTTTCGAATTTGCCCCAAACATACTGTTCAGTGTTCGCCGAACAACCATAAGTTCGGCACGAACTTATGCTCGGTCTGAACCGTTTGCCCATCCTTAGTGGTCAGTAGGGATGAGCCGAACACCCCCCGGTTCGGTTCGCACCAGAACCTGCGAACGGACCGAAAATTTGCACGAACGTTAGAACCCCATTGACGTCTATGGGACTCGAACGTTCAAAATCAAAAGTGCTAATTTTAAAGGCTAATTTGCATGGTATTGTCCTAAAAAGGGTTTGGGGACCCGGGTCCTACCCCAGGGGACATGTATCAATGCAAAAAAAACTTTTAAAAACGGCCGTTTTTTCGGGAGCAGTGATTTTAATGATGCTTAAAGTAAAAAAAAAAAAAAGTGAAATATTCCTTTAAATATCGTATCTGGGGGGTGTCTATAGTATGCCTGTAAAGTGGCGAGTGTTTCCCGTGTTTAGAACAGTCCCTGCACAAAATGTCATTTTTAAAGGAAAAAATCTCATTTAAAACTGCTTGCGGGTTTAATGTAATGTCGGGTCCTGGCAATATGGATGAAAATCAGTGAGACAAACGGCATGAGCACCCCCCAGTCCATTACCAGGCCCTTTGGGTCTTGTATTGATATAAAGGGGAACCCCGCACCCAAATTAAAATAAGGAAAGGTGTGGGGCCACCAGGCCCTATATACTCTGAACAGCAGTATACAGGCGGTGCAAACAAGACAGGGACTGTAGGTTTGTTGTTAAGTAGAATCTGTTTGTAATTTTGAACGGGTACATTTTTAACGTGTTTAGCTGCAGCCAAAAAATCTTTTTTAAGCTTTTTGGAAAACATAGGGAAGAGTTATCACCCCTGTGACATTTGTTTTGCTGTCTGTCCTCCTCTTCAGAAGATTTCACCTCACTTTTTGTCCCAATGACAAATGTTTTTTGAAAATGTGGGGTTTTTTGTGAAACAAGGATTGGAAAGCATCAGTGGAAAGGAGAAATGTTTTTCCCATATTAACTCTTACAGGAGAGAATTTCCCTTCCTAGGGGTAGATTTCATCTCACTTCCTGTTGTCTCCTTCCGTTTGCAAGTAGGAGTCGTTTGTAAGTTAGATGTTTGAAAGTAGGGTCCTGCCCTATATACTCAGCAGAAATTTGGGCCTTAGGTGTTGTTGTGGCCACAACACTGTAAGCCCTCACAGGGCCCTGCTGTAAAATATTAGATCAAGAATTGTAATTACATGCCCCTGTTGAACAAGGGCAGAAAAATTGGGCCTTTGGTGGTGGTGGTGGTGGTGGTGCTGGTGCCACAACACTGTAAGTCCTCACTCGCTCTTGGTGTGCGCAGAAATGGGCCCTGCTGTGAAATATTAGATCAAGAATTGTAATTACATGCCCCTGTTGAACAAGGGCAGAAAAATTGGGCCTTTGGTGGTGGTGGTGGTGCTGGTGCCACAACACTGTAAGTCCTCACAGACACTCTAGTTGGAACAAAGGAACGAGCCCTGCTGCAAAGTATTGCATCAAAAATTGTAATTACACGCCCCTGTTAAACAGGGGCTGAAAAATTGGGCCTTAGGCACTGGTGCTGGTGCCACAACACTGCAACCCCTCACAGATACTCTAGTTGGAACGCAGAAACGAGCCCTGCTGCAAAGTATTGCATCAAAAATTGTAATTACATGCTCCTGTTAAACAGGGGCTGAAAAATTGAGCATTAGGCACTGGTGGTGGCGCCCAGAACCAAAAATATTCTTACAAGCTATCAGCATGATCATTGAGGAGGAAGAGGATAATTACTCAGGGATAGTCACTCAGCATCAGCATAGGCAGTCTTTGAAGGGATCTGAGATTTCAAAAAAAATTATTCGGTTACATCAGCATCAGGTGCTTGGTAGCTGGTGGTGATCCAAGACTGAATATTTTTATGAAGGTCAGTCGATCGACCGAGTCGGTGGACAGACGCACCCTGTGATCGGTTACAAAGCCTCCAGCAGCACTGAATGTGCGTTCCGAAAGAACGCTGGATGCAGTACAGGCCAGTAGCTCAATTGCATACTGTGCAAGCTCTGGCCAGTGATCCATCCTCAAGACCCAGTAACCCAGAGGATTTTCGGTGGGAAAGGTGTCCAAGTCAGATCTTGCCCCTAGGTATTCCTGCACCATGTAAAACAAACGCTGGCGATGGTTGCTGGAACCGATCATACCTTGGGGCTGCGGACCAAAAAATTGTCTGAACGCATCGGTCAGACGGCCACCTTCTCCACCGCTCCTTCTTTGACTGACCGAAGCCTCAGCAACACGTCCAGAAACAGGAGTTTGTAACCTCCCAGTCTCTGGGAACACGTTGCACAGACCTTTCTGCAAGGCCTCCCGAAGATGTTTCATCCTCTGCTCCCTCTGCGATGGCAAGATAAGGTCCGCAACCTTACCCTTGTAACGTGGATCAAGGAGGGTTGCCAGTCAGTATTGGTCCTTCTCCTTGATACTACGAATACGAGCATCCTTATGCAGGCTTTGCAGGATCAGGGAGGCCATGCAGCGTAGGTTTGCTGAGGCATTCAGTCCGGCGTCCTCTGGGTCACTAAGGACGACATGGTCCGCAGCCACCTCCTCCCAGCCATGTACAAGTCCATGTGTTTCTTGGGACTGATCCCTTAAAGATTGCTGCTGATGCTGAGTGCCAGGCTCCACCTCCATACTGACACAATCTTCCTCCTCCTCCTCCTCGTCCTCTTCCTGTGTGATCGGCGGGCACGTAGGAACACTGTCTGGATAAAGGGAGCCTTGAGAGCTAAGGAAGTCCTCCTCTTCCTGCCTCTGTTCTGCCTCAAGTGCCCTGTCCATTATTCCACGCAGCGTGTGCTCCAACAGGTGGACAAGGGGGACAGTGTCACTGATGCATGCACTGTCACTGCTCACCATCCTCGTGGCCTCCTCAAATGGTGACAGGACAGTGCATGCATCCCTGATCATGGCCCACTGGCGTGGGGAAAAAAAAACAAGCTCCCCTGACCCTGTCCTGGTGTCATAGTCGCACAGGTACTCATTGATGGCCCTCTGCTGTGTGTGCAGCCGCTGCAGCATGGCCAACATTGAGTTCCACCTGGTGGGCATGTCACAGATTAGGCGGTTCTTGGGCAGGTTAAACTCCTTTTGGAGGTCCGCCAGCCGAGCACTGGCATTATATGACCGGCGGAAATGCACACAGACTTCCTGGCCTGCCTCAGGACATCCTGTAAGCCCGGGTACCTGCCCAAGAACCGCTGCACCACCAAGTTAAGGACATGAGCCAAACAGGGCACATGGGTCATTTGTCCCTGTCGGAGGGCAGAGAAGAGGTTGGTGCCATTGTCGCAAACCACCATTCCTGCCTTAAGTTGGCGTGGCGTCAAACACCTCTGAACCTGCCCCTGCAGAGCTGACAGAACCTCTGCCCCAGTGTGGCTCCTGTCCCCCAAACACAACAGCTCAAGCACCGCATGGCATCTTTTGGCCTGCGTACTTGCGTAGCCCCTTGAACGGCTACGGAGCACCACTGGTTCCGAGGAAAAAGCACAGGAAGAGGCCATGGAGGAAGAAGAAGAGGAGGGGGTGGAGGAGAGAGGTGTGTCACAATCATTAGTAGTGGCATTTTGGAGGCGTGGTGGCGGAACAACCTCCAACACTACTGCACCTTGTCCTGCATCCTTCCCAGCTGCCAGCAGAGTCACCCAATGCGCCGTGAAACTTAGGTAACGTCCCTGTCCATGCCTGCTGGACCATGAGTCAGCGGTAATATACACCTTACCGCTGACCGCCCTGTCCAGCGAGGCATGGACATTGCCTTCCACATGCCAGTAGAGAGCCGGAATCGCCTTCCGTGAGAAAAAGTGGCGTTTGGGTACCTGCCACTGAGGAACCGCACATTCCACAAACTCATGGAAGGGGGCAGAGTCTACCAACTGAAAAGGCAGCAGTTGAAGTGCTAGCAATTTTGTCAAGCTAGCATTCAACCGCTGGGCATGTGGATGGCTGGGAGCAAACTTCTTTCGGCGGTGCAGCAGGGAAATTTGCCTGGTACAATCTGACGTCGGTGTACCAAAAGCAGATTGCCCACAAGTACTTGGCTGTGACACACCTAATTCTACACCTTCATTCCTCTCAGTGCAGGTCTCAGAGAGGACTGAAGGTATAGTGGGGTTGGAGATCTCAGCTGATGAGGAGCAAGGAGAGGTCCTCTTTGTTCTTTGGTGTGGGTGTTTTAGATACACTTGCCAACGAACTGCATGGCAGGTCAACATATGTCTGGTCAAGCATGTGGTACCCAAGCGGGAGATGCTTTGGCCACGCGAGATACGCTTGAGACATATGTTGCAAATAGCAGCGGTGCGATCTGATGCACTCGTCTCAAAAAAGGCCCACACCAAAGAACTTTTTGAATAACGCGCAGAGACTGCAGCGCCCTGCACATGTGGAGCTTTGGGGTGTGATGCAGTCAATGTGCTGCCCTTAGGCTGGCCCCTGGAGGGCATCCTGCCTCGTTGGTGATGTGCCGCCTCCTCCTTCTCTCTCCTATCAGGCACCCACGTTGAGTCAGTGACCTCATCATCCCCTCCCTCCTCATCACTGGAGCAAACCTGCCAGTATGCTGCGGCAGGGGGAGCATGACTGCCAGATTGCTGTCCTTCTTGGGCACCCCCTCTGTCCGTGCTCATGTTACTGCCTTCATCAAGCTCAGTATCATCATCAGAGCCTTCCAAACGCTGGGCATCCTCCTGGAGCATGTACCCAACACTGTGGTCAAACAGTTTGAGGGACTCCTCAGGAGGACATGGTGGGGCTAGGGAAGGAGTCACTGATGACATTGAGCTGAGGGAAGAGACCGCTGCTTTGCCAGACAAAGTACCCTGAGCATGGGTGAGAGAGGATGAGGAGGATGAGGACGGCTTGGTCATCCACTCGACCAAGTCTTCCACATGTTGTGGCCCAACAAGGCCAGCTGCCGAAAAAAAGGCCAAGTGTGTCCCACGGCCACGTGCTGATGAGGATGCACCGTCTCCACGACCAGCACTAGACACAAAGCCTGCTTGCCCTCTCTTATTGGCCTTCCAGACATACTAATGGCCTGTAGCTGGACTAAGCTGGGATATATATATATATATATATATATATATATATATATATACTGATACTGCAGCTAGCAAAATCAACTGCCTGCCTGTAGTATGAGAACACCACCAACCTTCTACAGGTAGCTTTAGCTGAACACTGTGCAGAGCTCGCAAAAAAATAACTTGTAGGTTTAGCTGAACACTGTGAGGAGGACGCACCACACTAACTTGTAGTTTTAGCTGAACACTGTGAGCAGGACGCACTACACTAACTTGTAGTTTTAGCTGAACACTGTGCAGAGGTCTCACTACACTAACTTGTAGTTTTAGCTGAACACTGTGAGCAAGACGCACTACACTAACTTGTAGTTTTAGCTGAACACTGTGAGGAGGATGCACCACACTAACGTGTAGTTTTAGCTGAACACTGTGAGCAGGACGCAGTGCACTAACTTGTAGCTTTAGATGAACACTGTGCAGAGCTCGCAAAAAAATAACTTGTAGGTTTAGCTGAACAGTGTGAGGAGGACGCACCACACTAACTTGTAGTTTTAGCTGAACACTGTGAGCAGGACGCACTACACTAACTTGTAGTTTTAGCTGAACACTGTGCAGAGGTCTCACGACACTAACTTGTAGTTTTAGCTGAACACTGTGAGCAGGACGCACTACACTAACTTGTAGCTTTAGATGAACACTGTGCAGAGCTCGCAAAAAAAAAATAACTTGTAGGTTTAACTGAACACTGTGAGGAGGACGCACCACACTAACATGTAATTTTAGCTGAACACTGTGAGCAGGACGCACTGCACTAACTTGTAGCTTTAGATGAACACTGTGCAGAGGTCTCACTACACTAACTTGTAGGTTTAGCTGAACACTGTGAGGAGGATGCACCACACTAACTTGTAGTTTTAGCTGAACACTGTGAGCAGGACGCACTGCACTAACTTGTAGCTTTAGATGAACACTGTGCAGAGGTCTCACTACACTAACTTGTAGTTTTAGATGAACACTGTGAGCAGGACGCACTGCACTAACTGTAAATAGTCTAGCTGCCTGACTGTGGTACTAATAGGATCAAAAGAACACCAGCAATTTTCTTCAGGTAGCTGTAAATACTGTAACAAGACAAGCCTGCCTGTCAGTAAGAAGATAACAAGAACGGATCTAGCTAAACTGAATACAGTATATATATATATATATATATATATATATGCAACACCTGGGATGCATATATATACACAATACACTCTAAGTGCAGCTAACTCACTGATTGTCCTGCCTAATCTATCTAACTCAAATGAAATGACACTGTCTCTCTGTCTATCTGTCTCTCTTTCAACGCCGGAACACACACTACACAGGGCCGCCGTGCAGGCGGTATTATATAGTGTGGGGCGTGTTCTAAACCCCCTGAGCCACAATTACAGCTCTCTCTACCGACGGCGCTGTGATTGGCCAAGCATGCGGGTCACAGTGCATGCTTGACCAATCATCAGCCAGCAATGCACTGCGATGCCTCAGTGAATTGTGGGCTGTGACGCGCCACATGAATTTGGCGCGAACGGCCCATAAAGTTCGGAATTCGGCGAACGACCAAACAGCCAATGTTCGAGTCGAACATGGGTTTGACTCGAACACGAAGCTCATCCCTAGTGGTCAGCACACACAGGGGGACACAGAAACAGGCAGGATCAACCAGGTATTTTACTGCAAAGAATGGGAGAAATAACACTACAGAAGCACTATGCTATAGATCATACTTTAAATGAACAGGATCGTTTTTTTTAGGGTTACAACCACTTTAAAGGAGTTGTAAAGGCAGAAGGTTTTTTTATCTTAATGCATTCTATGCATTAAGATGAAAAAAAAAACCTTCTGTGTGTAGCAGCCCCCCCAGCACCCCCCTAATTACCTACCTGAGCCCCCTCTCTCTCAAGTGATGTCCACGATCCCCTCAGCCAACCCAAAAAAAGGGATCTGACAGGGAGTAGACTCTATGGGTGTGCCACATCCCAAATGCATAGAAAAAGCAATGGTGGGATTTTAAAGGCACTACCACACAAATAGTACAATATAAAAGATAATTTTATTACATAACAAAAAAGAAAACTATAGAAATCATCAGGAAACATAATATACACATATGGTAAGGTGAGCATGGACATGGATACAAATAGAGATACAATGGATAAAAAAGGACAGTCAGTGGAAGTGGGTAGTTTTCACTGAACCAACGCGTTTCAGAGAATCCTTCATCAGGGTTCATTTAGTGAGAATTAGTATCTAGGGGATTACAAAGTAAAAGATAATTAAACTTGATTATCAAACACCCCTAGAGAGGACCAAGGAAAATGGTGATAATCTTGATGTACTTTAGTACAACTAATTAATTTTCTCCCCCACCTTGATGTGTGTTTCTCTGATCTTAGGTCCTTAGCCTTCTGGACCCCAGCCCACACAGAGACGCCGAACCTGGTTTCAGGGTGGGGCGACCCTCAGCGCAATTGGGGGCATCTTTCCCTATGGCACTTCTTGACTCAGCTTAGGGGATTTTTTTGAACTAATCTTTCAAGTGGACACTGCCGGGGAGACATCTGTGAAGCTGCTTTTAATGATATGGATACCTATGTATTGTCAGTACATTGACGTAAGTGATCTCCATTTTCCTTGGTCCTCTCTAGGGGTGTTTGATGCTCAGTATTAATTATCTCTTTTACTTTGTAATCCCCTAGATCAGTGATGGCAAACCTTGGCACCCCAGATGTTTTGGAACTACATTTCCCATGATGCCCAACTACACTCCAGAGTGTATGAGCATCATGGGAAATGTAGTTCCAAAACATCTGGGGTGCCAAGGTTCGCCATCACTGCCCTAGATACTAATTCTCACTAAATGAACCCTGATGAAGGATTCTCTGAAACGCGTCGGTTCAGTGAGACCTACCCACTTCCACTGACGGTCCTTTTTTATCCATTGTATCTCTATTTGTATCCATGTCCATGCTCACCTTACTATATGTGTATAATATATAGGGGTGTTGAAAATGATCGGCGCATCGATGCATCGGGATTATACCCTTCCCGATTCGGCATCAATGCGGTAACCCGGCATAATCGATTATGCATGACGTCATTCTGGCTCCTCCCCCCTCGCACAGCAGTGTTTTTGCTGGAATGACAAACCGCCGATCGGCTGGCTGCGCCTGGTGCTTCTCCCTCCTGAACGGACAATGTAATGTCAGAGTGCTGCCCCCACCCATGCTCTCCCCCTCCTCTGGGATCTGTATATCTGGACAGTGACACCGATCATCTCTCTGATGGGCGGGCGCTGAGACTGCACGGAGCTGAGACACACAGAGATCACTGCAGCTGTGTTAACAGTCGTCGGATGAGGCAGGCATAGGGTAGGCTTCAGGAAACGAGCTGTGAGGAGAGGAGGGGGGATGGTAGGAGTGCTCCGGAGGTGAGAGCCTGTCATGCTTGATATATGTGAGGGGTGAGTGCATAGAAGTGGCACATCCCCCCACCTGCTGCAACTATCCAGTGTTTGTGTACTGTATGCCTAACACATTGGGGGCTGCACAAACTTTTATTGTCAATTTTCTTACTGTGATTTCCCTATCATCTCTCCCCTCTGGAACCATCTACTGATCTGCAAGCAGTATATTTCTTGCTGATTGGAATGTCTTCCTTTTTTATTTTTGCAGTAATGTTGAACTGTTTACTATCCAAGTTGCTGCCAAAAGACTCAATGGATTTGTTAAAGTGATACTAAAAGGGTATTATTTTTTTCTTTAAAATAAAAGATATCATACCTGCTGATCTCCTGTACTATGTCTCTGACCATCTCCTGTACTATGTCTGCAGTCTCTGACCATCTCCTGTACTATGTCTGCAGTCTCTCATAATCTCCTGTACTATGTCTGCATTCTCTGACCATCTCCTGTACTATGTCTGCAGTCTCTGATCATCTCCTGTACTATGTCTGCAGTCTCTGATCATCTCCTGTACTATGTCTGCAGTCTCTGATCATCTGCTGTACTATGTCTGCAGTCTCTCATAATCTCCTGTACTATGTCTGCAGTCTCTGACCATCTCCTGTACTATGTCTGCAGTCTCTGACCATCTCCTGCAATATGTCTGCAGTCTCTGACCATCCCCTGTAGTATGTGCGCAGTCTCTCTGACCATCTCCTGTATAGGGATGAGCTTCGAGTTCGAGTCGAACTCATGTTCGACTCGAACATTGGCTGTTCGCAAGTTCACCGAACAGCGAACAATTTGGGGTGTTCGCGGCAAATTCGAATGCCGCGGAACACCTTTTAAAAGTCTATGGGAGAAATCAAAAGTGCTAATTTTAAAGGCTAATATGCAAGTTATTGTCATAAAAAGTGTTTGGGGACCTGGGTCCTGCCCCAGGGGACATGGATCAATGCAAAAAAAAGTTTTAAAAACGGCCGTTTTTTCAGGAGCAGTGATTTTAATAATGCTTAAAGTCAATCAATAAAAGTGTAATATCCCTTTAAATTTCGTACCTGGGGGGTGTCTATAGTGTGCCTGTAAAGGGGCGCATGTTTCCTGTGTTTAGAACAGTCTGACAGCAAAATGACATTTTGAAGGAAAAAACTCATTTAAAACTACCCGCGGCTATTGCATTGCCGACAATACACATAGAAGTTCATTGATAAAAACGGCATGGGAATTCCCCAAAGGGGAACCCCGAACCAAAATTTAAAAAAAAAAATGACGTGGGGGTCCCCCTAAATTCCATACCAGGCCCTTCAGGTCTGGTATGGATATTAAGGGGAACCCCGGCCAAAATTTAAAAAAAAAAATGACGTGGGGTTCCCCCTAAATTCCATACCAGACCCTTCAGGTCTGGTATGGATTTTAAGGGGAACCCCGCGCCAAAAAAAAAAAAAAAAAACGGCGTGGGGTCCCCCCAAAAATCCATACCAGACCCTTATCCGAGCACGCAACCTGGCAGGCCGCAGGAAAAGAGGGGGGGACGAGAGTGCGGCCCCCCCTCCCTCCTGAACCGTACCAGGCCACATGCCCTCAACATTGGGAGGGTGCTTTGGGGTAGCCCCCCAAAACACCTTGTCCCCATGTTGATGAGGACAAGGGCCTCATCCCCACAACCCTGGCCGGTGGTTGTGGGGGTCTGCGGGCGGGGGGCTTATCGGAATCTGGAAGCCCCCTTTAACAAGGTGACCCCCAGATCCCGGCCCCCCCCTGTGTGAAATGGTAAGGGGGTACATAAGTACCCCTACCATTTCACGAAAAAAGTGTCAAAAATGTTAAAAATGACAAGAGACAGTTTTTGACAATTCCTTTATTTAAATGCTTCTTCTTTCTTCTATCTTCTGGTTCTTCTGGTTCTTCTGGCTCTTCTGGTTCTTCTGGTTCTTCCTCTGGCGTTCTCGTCCAGCATCTCCTCCGCGGCGTCTTCTGTCTTCTTCTCCTCGGGCCGCTCCGCACCCATGGCATGACCCGCATGGCATGGCATGACCCGCACTCTCGTCCCCCCCTCTTTTCCTGCGGCCTGCCAGGTTGCGTGCTCGGATAAGGGTCTGGTATGGATTTTTGGGGGGACCCCACGCCGTTTTTTTTTTTTTTTTGGCGCGGGGTTCCCCTTAAAATCCATACCAGATCTGAAGGGTCTGGTATGGAATTTAGGGGGAACCCCACGTCATTTTTTTTTTTTAATTTTGGCCGGGGTTCCCCTTAATATCCATACCAGACCTGAAGGGCCTGGTATGGAATTTAGGAGGACTCCCACGTCATTTTTTTTTTTTAATTTTGGTTCGGGGTTCCCCTTTGGGGAATTCCCATGCCGTTTTTATCAATGAACTTCTATGTGTATTGTCGGCAATGCAATAGCCGCGGGTAGTTTTAAATGAGTTTTTTCCTTCAAAATGTCATTTTGCTGTCAGACTGTTCTAAACACAGGAAACATGCGCCCCTTTACAGGCATACTATAGACACCCCCCAGGTACGAAATTTAAAGGGATATTACACTTTTATTGTTTGACTTTAAGCATTATTAAAATCACTGCTCCTGAAAAAACGGCCGTTTTTAAAACTTTTTTTTGCATTGATCCATGTCCCCTGGGGCAGGACCCAGGTCCCCAAACACTTTTTATGACAATAACTTGCATATAAGCCTTTAAAATTAGCACTTTTGATTATTTATGTTCGTGTCCCATAGACTTTAACGGTGTTCGCATGTTCGAACGAACTTTTTTCCTGTTCGCATGTTCTGGTGCGAACCGAACAGGGGGGTGTTCGGCTCATCCCTACTCCTGTACTATGTCTGCAGTCTCTGACCATCTCCTGTACTATGTCTGCAGTCTCTGACCATCTCCTGCAATATGTCTGCAGTCTCTGATCATCTCCTGTACTATGTCTGCAGTCTCTGATCATCTCCTGTACTATGTCTGCAGTCTCTCATCATCTCCTGTACTATGTCTGCAGTCTCTGACCATCTCCTGTACTATGTCTGCAGTCTCTCATAATCTCCTGTACTATGTCTGCAGTCTCTGACCATCTCCTGTACTATGTCTGCAGTCTCTGACCATCTCCTGCAATATGTCTGCAGTCTCTGATCATCTCCTGTACTATGTCTGCAGTCTCTGATCATCTCCTGTACTATGTCTGCAGTCTCTGATCATCTCCTGTGCTATGTCTGCAGTCTCTGATCATCTCCTGTACTATGTCTGCAGTCTCTGACCATCTCCTGTACTATGTCTGCAGTCTCTGATCATCTCCTGTACTATGTCTGCAGTCTCTGACCATCTCCTATAGTATGTCCGCAGTCTCTGACCATCCCCTGTAGTATGTGCGCAGTCTCTCTGACCATCTCCTGTACTATGTCTGCAGTCTCTGACCATCTCCTGTACTATGTCTGCAGTCTCTGACCATCTCCTGCAATATGTCTGCAGTCTCTGATCATCTCCTGTACTATGTCTGCAGTCTCTGATCATCTCCTGTACTATGTCTGCAGTCTCTGACCATCTCCTGTACTATGTCTGCAGTCTCTGATCATCTCCTGTACTATGTCTGCAGTCTCTGACCATCTCCTATAGTATGTCCGCAGTCTCTGACCATCCCCTGTAGTATGTGCGCAGTCTCTCTGATCATCCCCTATAGTATGTCTGCAGTCTCTGACCATCTCCTGTACTATGTCTGCAGTCTCTGACCATCTCCTGTAGTATGTCTGCAGTCTCTGACCATCTCCTGTAGTATGTCTGCAGTCTCTGACCATCTCCTGTAGTATGTCTGCAGTCTCTGACCATCTTCTGTAGTATGTCTGCAGTCTCTGACCATCTCCTGTAGTATGTCTGCAGTCTCTGACCATCTCCTGTAGCATGTTGGCAGTCTCTGACCATCTCCTGTAGCATGTTGGCAGTCTCTGACCATCTCCTGTAGTATGTCCGCAGTCTCTGACCATCTCCTCTAGTATGTCCACAGTCTCTGACCATCTCCTGTAGTATGTCCGCAGTCTCTGACCATCTCCTGTAGTATGTCTGCAGTCTCTGACCATCTCCTGTAGCATGTTGGCAGTCTCTGACCATCTCCTGTAGTATGCCTGTAGTCTCTGACCATCACCTGTAGTATGTACGCACTCCGCAGTCTGACCATCTCCTGTAGTATGTCCGCAGTCTCTGACTATCTCCAGCTGGTCAGAGACTGCAGACATGATACAGGAGATGGTCAGAGACTGCAGACAATGTCTGCAGTCTCTGACCATCTCTTGCAGTAGGTGTGCAGTCTCTGACCATCTCTTGTACCATGTCTGCAGTCTCTGACCATCTCCCCTAGTATTTTGGGGAGAGCCTGGAGCTCCTTTAAGTTGTCTGCTGTGTTTAGACTTTGCTACATGCAGGGAGTGTTGTCTTTTTTTTAAAGAACAGAACAAATAAAAAAAAAATGGAGTTCTCCTGACAGCTTGAATTTTTTAAATGAAAACCATGCGCACCTCTGCTGTAATCGTGATGCATCGCGGAATCGAAACGAATCGTTGACATGATAATCGTAATCGAATCGAATCGTGAGGCCAGTGAAGATGCGCACCTCTAATATTATATTATATTTTTCCTGATGATGTGTATAGTTTTCTTTTTTGTTATGTAATAAAATTATCTTTTATATTGTACTGTTTGTGTGGTAGTGCCTTTAAAATCCCACCTTAGGGGAACCATTGCTTTTTCCCTCAGCCATCCAGACCACTCCTCCTGATTTGCTGAGACAGAGCAACAGTTCCATTGGCTCCCACGGCTGTCAATTAAAGTCAGTTAGCCAATCAGGGGGGAGAGGGGCGGGGCCAGGTCGGGGTTCTGTGTCTGAATGTACTGATTTTACCAGAAGTCTGCACCAAGATACAAATCAGATCTTGAGCATCCCCTGCAACAAAAATGTCATTTTTGGTGAGATACTCCCAAAGGGAAATCACGTCTAAGGAGATGCAGACCTTGCCAATTATCTCATTAGAGCCCTGCAGGTGCAGCAGCTGCTTGATAATTATAAAACCACTCCCAAACAAATTCACTCTGAACACAGACACAAACAAACAGCTTTTGAATAACAAAAGGTAGAGATCTACAACAAAAGTTTGTTAGAATCCCTGCAATGTACATAGATCCCCCAGAGGGGAATGTTTTTTTTTTTTCTCAATGAAAGTGGAGTTACTCTTTAAGGAACAAATATATTACGTATAGGGGACTGCCATTATTTATTTTAGCTGTAGGCCTAGAGTTGGAGCAACCATAAAGTAGAGGAGAGGTGGTATTGGCAAACTATCACTTGGCTAACTTTTCATAGCCAAATGATCCAAAGTCCAAGGTCAGCTAAAAGCAGAACTTCAGGTTGGATTTTTATTTTTTATTATTTTACTGTTCTTTACTGATACTACTACTGATACCACAATTTTTTTGTGCATTACAGCTTCATGTTCTACATGTGGGGCATGTGGGGCACTTCTCCTCCAGCAATAGGGACTTCAGGCTGTGCGAGTCTCAGCAACTGTATTGATGCAGTCACTGTAGCCAATGGATTTTCATTGGTCCAAACAGTACAGCAGCCATGTCCACAACAGCTTGAATTGCACAGACGTCTAAGACATAAAGTCTGCATTGTCATACCACATATAGGAGACAATGGGACTAGAGTGGTCATGTGACCACTAAATTAATTTCCCAAAAAAAGGGAATGTTTTGCTAGAAAATTTGCATAAATAAAGCATTTGCTTTGTCCTGGGGTAGGCGAGGGGACTAAAGGAAACAATTACTTTGATGCCTGGTGTTCTGCTTGAAACCTATTTTTTGTATCGGGTCTGGAAGAATTAGAACCACTTTCAAGATTTTATTGCTGCCTGTGACCCTACTGAGGAAATTGTCCCTCACTTTCTGTCTCAGTGGCAGGGAGTCAGAGTGATAGGAAGTGATAGGAAGTAACAGGAAATGTCGAAATGTCTCAAGTGGGGACTTTGTCGAGTTTCCTTTTTTTTTTTTTTTTATGTCTGTGCCTTCTTATTCTGAGCGCACCCTTGCATGTTGTGGTGCCACAAGGGTAATAAGTGAGGGAAAATCCCCCCAACAGAATGAACATACTAGAATATAAACCTAGTAAAACAAGAATACGAAGGACAGATTTTCAAACCCTTTTCCACTCTATTGAAGTCTGAAAACATTTTACTTGGAGATGAGCTTTAAAATTCAAGAAAGTCCATGGCTCATTGTTAAACATAATATAGTGATGAAGCGATTGGAGGCATCTTGAAAGCTTGCCATTTTAATCTCCTTGGTAAATCAATACAAGTTATCATTTTAACTCTGTTTTATGTGCTTCTATCTATAGCCCATAGTTCAATGTTCTGCTATTGATGGCCATATTGTCTACAATAGGATACAGCTATCTACAGATAATTATTACATGATCCCAAAATATGCTGATTAATTGCTATGGGAATCAGAGAAACTTCTCATCATCTCCATTTTTGTATAACAAAACCCCTTGGCATGTGATTTGTAATGAGCACTTCTTACCTCTTCCATCTTTATTAGGAAACAGTCAATATAATCCCTGGGACAGTTTTGGTCCAGGGTTTCTTGATGCTCCTTGACCTTATCCATTACAAATGCTTTCAAAGTGATGATATTCTTCCATGCTTTTTGATGAGGTCCAGGCAAATGGCGGAAAAGATTTGGGAAAGCATTTAGTAGCTGAAATAAAAATAACCAATTATAAAGTATCTGTATATGCAGGAGAAAAGCACAATAAAATATCTTTTTAATTAGCAATTTATATTGTCTTTGAGTTGGATTCTTCTGGAGTTCCGGAGTTGTATAAATGTGCTTTATATGCATTTGGCCTACTCAGAACCACAGGATTATATCTATTATTATATTAGTTTCATCATTGTGTAAGTGTACATATTCGCCAGCACACCATGGATCAACTCTTCCGTCCAGAGGTTAATCCTAATTATTATTTAGTGCAACGTTTCGAAGCTGCGCAGGGCTCCTTCATCAGGCATGTGATAAAGTGCAACAGTGTCAGAGCAGAATATAACTACATTATCCACCAATCAGAACATGCAGAAATTTAAAAAAAAGAAAAGATTGGTACCGGCCCCACCCTGTGACATCAATCTGACGTCAGAATCCCGCCAAAAACGTCAAAACATAAAAGGCAGCAAAATAACTTAAAGCGGAGTTCCACCCAAAAGTGGAACTTCCACTCGCTGTACTCCTTCTCCCCTCCGGTGCCACATTTGGCACCTTTCGGGGGGGGGGGGGGGGGGCAGGATACCTGTCTTTCACAGGTATCCTGTCCCCACTTCCGGGAGCCTCAGCCGCGGGTATTTGCGTCATCGCTGGGGCTCCCTCCTCCTCCCTCCTCCTTCCGCAGCCACCGGGCCAGTAGGAGAGAGGAGCAGAGCCTCGCACATGCGCAGTAGGGATCCCGGCATGAAGCCATAAGGCTACACTGCCGGGTTCCCTTACTGGCAATGAAGGCGGCATGCACCTGACAGCTGATGGAAACATCAGCTGTGGTGCTGACATCGGTGGACTCTAGGACAGGTAAGTGTCCGATTATTAAAAGTCTGCAGTATGTGTAGCTGCTGGTCTTTAACTTTTGCAGCGGTGGGCGGACGTCCGCTTTAAAGTAGCCTGGGGTAATCAATCTATAATTTTACAGAATACAGCATGCATATGATGTATCAGTGTACATGTAATAGATCGGGCACATCAACCAGATGCGCCCGATCACAAACAAGCAACGACTAGGACCCAGCGGTTTGCTGTATGGGAGCTCCGGTCGCCAATCACGGTGTGCCACGTATGCCGCGCATGCGCACATAGCAACAGGGTGACGGGAGGAAGCCTATCTGCGGGGCTGCCGTCGCCGTGGAAACCCATGACCTACAGCCGGCACCGCATTAGGTATCCAGCAGTGCAGAAAATAGTGTAAGCGTGTAGAAGCAAGGCTAGGAAAGGCGAGAAAAGCAAAGAAGAGTGATACAAGAATGGGAGAAAAGGTATAGGATGAGTAAGATGAAAATAGAAGGAGAAATATTAAAAAGGAAAGAGGAAGCGGAAATGGGGAGAAAACAAAAGAAAGAAAAAAGAAAGAGAAAAGCACAATCAAAAATCAAAATGTTTTATATGTAAGCCATCAGTAGACAAATTGTCACCTTCAGAACTTTGAATATATCGGAAAAACCGTAGGTATTCATGATGACCAATCAGTTACCCTAGGTGAATATCCCAGGTTGAGCATTGGGTGTGGGAAACAGAAAGGAAAAAAAGTATGAACAAGAAAAGAAAACAAGAGAATTATATTACATGCTATGTACTATACCCGATAAAGCACTGCCCAGGCTAGGCATTAGTAGGAAATGTATGGTGTCACATTATTGTGTACATCAAGGACAAGTATGCCAAAGAAGAAAAAACAATAAAAATTAAGTGATTATTATCTGTCGTCAATGAATTGTGTAAGACTCAATTCCTAGAGACTGGGAGACTTCCATGTTGAGCCTGAAGGGCCATATATCAAGCGAAGGGTGGAAAAATTACATACTTGATATGTATTCTGAGCCTAGAGCCTACTTATGACACTAGCAGAAGCTTCTGAGCTGTACAATTAGCTAATGTCTTCATACAACATCCTAAAGCATTCAGTGAACTCTCTTAGCGTTGGCATCTGAGACTCAACCCAACAGACATGGACTGTATTTCGACCATTGCTCCCACTGGTCATCTTGTGACATCTTGTACATCATCTTCCAATAAATGTTGACTCCACTGTAATACGTTCCTATCTGTGTAGCTACTTTTGTATGGCTGCATACCTTGCTTGCTCTCTACCTCATCCAATCAGAGAACACTTTGCATCCATTGGGAAAATGTAAAGCACTCTCTCAATGGCACCAGTGCTGAGTGGGCGACCTCCTGTATTCACAATGCAGCAGGGCGGCTGCTTGGCACGGGACCCAGAAGATAGTGGAGAACACTGTAATAGCGGTGCCTACCACAATGCTTCTCAAGGGGTCATCCAGGAATTGTGTATATCAAGATAGTGGAACTGGCACACTGTGGATGCACTTTAAACATAATTTTTGCACTAAGACTCACTTTTCTGATAACTATCTGGAGGTGGATATCACTTTGATGCATTTGTGGATATTCCATCCATTCACCATTTGGGATCAACTTCTGGACACTATATTATCCACTTCATGGATTCCCTATAGCAGTTTTACATAATCCTGCACTTTTGGGGTCTGGGGCGTGAATGTGCGCCACTGTGATTATGCACACCGGGAGCCGATCAGCTTGATGTCTGTAGGCACCCGCTGATCGTTTGTTACAGAGGCAGTCTGCCTATGTAAACAAGGCAGATTGCCGTTCTGCAAGTGGAGAAGACATGGATCCTGTGTTCTTGCAAAGCATGGACAAGGATCCATGTCTTCCCTTAATAAAAGCAAGTTCAAGGCACTGTATATGGTCTGGTTATCTCTAGAATACAGAGAAAGGTATTCCACCATCTGCCTTTACAGAATGACCTATTCCTTCATAAACCTAGTACTCAGTTGATTGGAGGAAGATTGGATATACTGTTGCTATACAAGTATAAGGAATGGGACCAAACTATGTAAGAAACTCTTACAAGTGTAAGATATGGAAACCATGAGCATGACTAGCAATAGTTAAATCACATTCAACTGGACCTTTTCTGTAAATGTTGAAGAAGTTTGCAGCTTACAAACTACTTCTTCAGTTTCAGTGAGTGTCAGGAAGTTACCCCAACATGTATATACACACCATAAGACAACCTTAAAGTGACTCTAAAGGCCTTTTTTTTGCAGCTCGTTTTCCACAGAGTGGCCCCGAACTTGCTCTTCTGGTGTCCCCCGGCGGCTCTCGCGGTTCCGCCCCACATCTGATAACCCCCTTGGAGAAGCACTTCCCCGAGGGGTTACCATGCAGGCACACTCCAGGGTCCAGCATTTGCGTCTATAGACACAGAATGCCGGACTCGGCCCTGCCCCCTGGTGCCCGCATCATTGGATTTGATTGACAGCAGCGGGAGCCAATGGCTGCGCTGCTATCAATCTATCCAATCAAGAGTTGGGAGCCCGTGGAGAGAAAGACAGCGCGTCCCTGCCGACTGACTGAAGGGGTTCAGGTAATTAAAAGGGGGGGGCTAGGGGGCCGGTGACTGCCAGGTGTTTTTTCACCTTAATGCATAGAATGCATTAAGGTGAAAAAACACAAACCTTTACAACCCCTTTAATGTATTTGTTGGTGTCAGGTAATGCCAGAATTTCTTTCTTAAAACACAAGCTATTTACATGTCTTTCTTTTGTTCTATCCTTTTTAGCGTTATTATGGAAGTGATGGTATGAGAATACCTGCTCTTTTGGGAACCCCTATGACCTCTATTAAGTATAGACTTGGACTTGGAAATAGAAATGACTGGGGAATGGAATGTGAGGGACTGCCAACATCCTATATTGTAAACATGGAAAGCATGCAACTAGTGCATGAGGAGCCGCCCCCCTTGGACTTTTTAGGCAGAAGAAGGTATATAGATATATAAATATATAAAAGGCAGCTATGTGCCACTTTTATTGAATACAAAACACTAAATATTGCCAAAAGACAACAATCATTAAAAAATATGTATACAAAGTACACCAATGACTAGGGATGAGCTTCGAGTTCGAGTCGAACTCATGTTCGACTCGAACATTGGCTGTTCGCAAGTTCGCCGAACAGCGAACAATTTGGGGTGTTCGCGGCAAATTCGAATGCCGCAGAACACCCTTTAAAAGTCTATGGGAGAAATCAAAAGTGCTAATTTTAAAGGCTAATATGCAAGTTATTGTCATAAAAAGTGTTTGGGGACCCGGGTCCTGCCCCAGGGGACATGGATCAATGCAAAAAAAAGTTTTAAAAACGGACGTTTTTTCAGGAGCAGTGATTTTAATAATGCTTTAAGTCAAACAATAAAAGTGTAATATCCCTTTAAATTTCGTAGCTGGGGGGTGTCTATAGTATGCCTGTAAAGGGGCGCATGTTTCCCATGTTTAGAACAGTCTGACAGCAAAATGACATTTCGAAGGAAAAATTCCATTTAAAACTACCCACGGCTATTGCATTGCCGACAATACACATAGAAGTTCATTGATAAAAACGGCATGGGAATTCAACACAGGGAAACCCCGAACCAAAATTTAAAAAAAAATGACGTGGGAGTCCCCCTAAATTCCATACCAGGCCCTTCAGGTCTGGTATGGATATTAAGGGGAACCCCGGCCAAAATTTAAAAAAAAATGATGTGGGGTTCCCCCTAAATTCCATACCAGACCCTTCAGGTCTGGTATGGATTTTAAGGGGAACCCCGCGCCAAAAAAAAAAACGGCGTGGGGTCCCCCCAAAAATCCATACCAGACCCTTATCCGAGCACGCAACCTGGCAGGCTGCAGGAAAAGAGGGGGGGACGAGAGTGCCCCCCCCTCCTGAACCGTACCAGGCCACATGCCCTCAACATTGGGAGGGTGCTTTGGGGTAGCCCCCCAAAACACCTTGTCCCCATGTTGATGAGGACAAGGGCCTCATCCCCACAACCCTGGCCGGTGGTTGTGGGGGTCTGCGGGCGGGGGGCTTATCGGAATCTGGAAGCCCCCTTTAACAAGGGAACCCCCAGATCCCACCCCCCCCCTGTGTGAAATGGTAAGGGGGTACTTACCCCTACCATTTCACTAAAAAACTGTCAAAAATGTTAAAAATGACAAGAGACAGTTTTTGACAATTCCTTTATTTAAATGCTTCTTCTTTCTTCTATCTTCCTTCTTCTTCTTCTGGTTCTTCTGGCTCTTCTGGTTCTTCCTCCGGCGTTCTCGTCCAGCATCTCCTCCGCGGCGTCTTCTATCTTCTTCTCCTCGGGCCACTCCGCACCCATGGCATGGGGGGAGGCTCCCGCTCTTCTCTTCATCTTCTTCTTCATCCTCTTCTCTTCTTCCTTCTTCTCTTCTTCATTTTCTTCTCCGGGCCGCTCCGCATCCATGCTGGCATGGAGGGAGGCTCCCGCTGTGTGACGGCATCTCCTCGTCTGACGGTTCTTAAATAACGGGGGGCGGGGCCACCCGGTGACCCTGCCCCCTCTGACGCACGGGACATGACGGGACTTCCCTGTGGCATTCCCCGTGACGTCACAGGGAAGTCCCGTCAAGTCACCATGCGTCAGAGGGGGGGCGGGGTCACCGGGTTGCCCCGCCCCCCGTTATTTAAGAACTGTCAGACGAGGAGACTCCGTCTCACAGCGGGAGCCTCCCTCCATGCCAGCATGGGTGCGGAGCGGCCCGGAGAAGAAAATGAAGAAGAGAAGAAGGAAGAAGAGAAGAGGATGAAGAAGAAGATGAAGAGAAGAGCGGGAGCCTCCCCCCATGCCATGGGTGCGGAGCGGCCCGAGGAGAAGAAGATAGAAAACGCCGCGGAGGAGATGCTGGATGAGAACGCCGGAGGAAGAACCAGAAGAGCCAGAAGAACCAGCAGAAGAAGAAGATGAAGGAAGAGGGAAGAAAGAAGAAGCATTTAAATAAAGGAATTGTCAAAAACTGTCTCTTGTCATTTTTAACATTTTTGACAGTTTTTTAGTGAAATGGTAGGGGTAAGTACCCCCTTACCATTTCACACAGGGGGGGGCTGGGATCTGGGGGTCCCCTTGTTAAAGGGGGCTTCCAGATTCCGATAAGCCCCCTGCCCGCAGACCCCCACAACCACCAGCCAGGGTTGTGGGGATGAGGCCCTTGTCCTCATCAACATGGGGACAAGGTGTTTTGGGGGGCTACCCCAAAGCACCCTCCCAATGTTGAGGGCATGTGGCCTGGAACGGTTCAGGAGGGGGGGGCAGCACTCTCGTCCCCCCCTCTTTTCCTGCGGCCTGCCAGGTTGCGTGCTCGGATAAGGGTCTGGTATGGATTTTTGGGGGGACCCCACACCATTTTTTTTTTTGGCGCGGGGTTCCCCTTAAAATCCATACCAGACCTGAAGGGTCTGGTATGGAATTTAGGGGGAACCCCACGTCATTTTTTTTTTTAATTTTGGCCGGGGTTCCCCTTAATATCCATACCAGACCTGAAGGGCCTGGTATGGAATTTAGGGGGACCCCCACGTCATTTTTTTTTTAATTTTGGTTCGGGGTTTCCCTGTGTTGAATTCCTATGCTGTTTTTATCAATGAACTTCTATGTGTATTGTCGGCAATGCAATAGCCGTGGGTAGTTTTAAATGGAATTTTTCCTTCGAAATGTCATTTTGCTGTCAGACTGTTCTAAACACGGGAAACATGCGCCCCTTTACAGGCATACTATAGACACCCCCCAGGTACGAAATTTAAAGGGATATTACACTTTTATTGTTTGACTTTAAGCATTATTAAAATCACTGCATTGATCCATGTCCCCTGGGGCAGGACCCGGGTCCTCAAACACTTTTTATGACAATAACTTGCATATAAGCCTTTAAAATTAGCACTTTTGATTATTCATGTTCGTGTCCCATAGATTTTAACAGTGTTCGGGTATTCGAGCGAACTTTTTTCCTGTTCGCATGTTCTGGTGCGAACCGAACAGGGGGGTGTTCGGCTCATCCCTACCAATGACATTCATAATACATGAAAATGCATATATATATCGAATTATATCAAACCTAAGGCTAATAGTCAAGGTGCTGCCAAAATTAAACTGAGGTCAGTCCATGGATATAGCATGCATCCTGACATGTTTCGGAAATCCTTATTGGTACATATTTTCCTTCATCAGAGGAGATTGGCTTGGGGTGAATTTGTCTGCAACACAAATATAACACATAATATGTGTGCAGTGTTATGTAACAGCAGTTAACATCATAAAAATGTTTTGTATATTATTTTGAGTCAAAATACTTACATATGAATTTCATGAAGACAACATACAAAAAGGATAAAATGACATGTACACCACGTTGGTTGGAGAAAACTCAGAGAAGGACCGGGTGATGTGCAGCTGCGCAGACAGGAGGCAACCAAGTGCTTAGCACATGCAAGAGACTCCCTGGTATATACCCAGCAGAGCACATTTATCTGAAAAGTCATAGAGAAAAGACCTCAGATTTAGTTGTAGCAATTAAATATAATATTATGATGTTAATGAAAACATCATACTATGATCACTCAGCAAAGCAGGCATAGTATATCCTGAATTGCTTGGTCAGAAATAGAGTAAGTATTACCTTTAACAGCAGATGGAAAAATATGGTGCAGACAGTCAGGCAGCAGTCCTCAGACGAGACAACGCTGGATGTGAGCATGCACCTTACAATGTACCCCATCGTACGCCAACCTGTACCTGGGGGAGTGGGAACATTCACTGCTTACCTACGACTTGCTATCGGTGTATATGGGCCATGTTAGTGCATGGTACTGGTACATCGATGACGTGTTCGTCATCTGGGATGGACCTGATGACCTTTTGCATGAATTCATGGCATGTTTTAATACAAATTACTTTAACCTAAGTTTTACTATGACTCACAGCACAACCGAGATCACATTCTTGGATGTGCTTATCAAAAAACAACCAAATGGCAGTTTATTCAGTGAACTGTATCGAAAACCTGCAGCAGGGAACTCATTACTTCATGCATCCAGCTTTCACCCCAAACCTTTATTGGCATCAATCCCATACAGTCAATACTCGAGGGCACGTCGCAATTGCTCAGATGATGCCAGCTTCCAAAAAGCACTCTGAGAGACAGGCTTTTGGAAAGGGGATACATCAATACTTGTCTAAAAAAAGCATATCAGAGAACTATTGGTCTATCCCATCATGTCCTACTAAATGTCGATAAACAATCTCCTAAGAAAAATGATACAACTAGGATTATTACTACCTATTTGACACAACATAAACAGATGAATCCTTAAAGTGGAGGTCTGCCCCTTGTCTCTGGGACTTGTGTGTCTCCCAGGAGACAGCGGGGGGGGGGACGGGAAGTGGCGTAGACCCCTGCGGGAGTCTATGCCCGGAAATGGGTGCAAATGCCTGTATTATACAGGTATCTGCACCCCCCTGAGAGGTGCCAAATGTGACACCGGTGGGGGCGAGGGTTCCGAAAAGCGGAAGTTCCATTTTTGTGTGGAACTCCGCTTTAATAAGTACTGGCATTTACTAACCATGGATTCATTACTTGCCCCTTTTGTTCCTAATCTGCCAGCCCTTTCCTACAGGAGAGCAACTTCTGTAGGTGACAGACTAGTAGATAGTGAATATAAATCATATAAGGGTGATATATGCAAAACTCTGGGAACGTTGGCATGTGGTGGATGTTCATACTGTCAGCACATGGATAAATGTATCAATATTGATTTTTGGAAACGTATATATATCCACATCTATCCACCATACTTAAATGAAACCCTGATGTACCCATTGGTCGCCATATGGCACTAGTCCATCCCGAATCCATTCCGAAATAAATTTTTTGGCACTTGATCGAGTACATTTTCACTCGAGGGGAGGCGACTTTAAGAAGCACCTCCAATGTGAATTGAGATGGATATTCAACTTACAGCCTACTTTATTTCCAGGCCTCAATGAGGCTTTCAACTTCAGGTCCTTTCTCCCTGGCTTTGTTTCAGGGGGCTGTGAATTGAATCTATAAAAATTTATTTTCTCGCTGCTGTATTTTTGATATTTTTTCTTTTTGAATTATTCATTGTTTATACTTTTTGAGCCATGCTCTCATCTCTTGTCCATATTGGTCCAAACTTAGATGGCGATACTTGAGGGCTATTCAACTAAATTCCAAGGGGTTACAGGCATTCAATCCTCTGCTAATATAACTCTTCTCTTTTCCTTGCTCCCCTCTTTTTTTGATTGTGTAAATTTTATATAATCATAACATATCTGTGAGAAGATGTACCGTCATTGATACAGTGGGGACGGAAAGTATTCAGACCCCCTTAAATTTTTCACTCTTTGTTATATTGCAGCCATTTGCTAAAATCATTTAAGTTCATTTTTTTCCCTCATTAATGTACACACAGCACCCCATATTGACAGAAAAACACAGAATTGTTGACATTTTTGCAGATTTATTAAAAAAGAAAAACTGAAATATCACATGGTACTAAGTATTCAGACCCTTTGCTGTGACACTCATATATTTAACTCAGGTGCTGTCCATTTCTTCTGATTATCCTTGAGATTGTTCTACACCTTCATTTGAGTCCAGCTGTGTTTGATTATACTGATTGAACTTGATTAGGAAAGCCACACACCTGTCTATATAAGACCTTACAGCTCACAGTGCATGTCAGAGCAAATGAGAATCATGAGGTCAAATGAACTGCCTGAAGAGCTCAGAGACAGAAATGTGACAAGGCACAGATCTGGCCAAGGTTACAAAAAAATTTCTGCTGCACTTAAGGTTCCTAAGAGCACAGTGGCCTCCATAATCCTTAAATGGAAGACGTTTGGGATGACCAGAACCCTTCCTAGAGCTGGCCGTCTGGCCAATCTAAGGGGGATAAGAGCCTTGGTGAGAGAGGTAAAGAAGAACCCAAATATCACTGTTAGGGATGAGCTTCGAGTTCGAGTCGAACTCATGTTCGACTCGAACATTGGCTGTTCGCAAGTTCGCCGAACAGCGAACAATTTGGGGTGCTCGCGGCAAATTCGAATGCTGCGGAACACCCTTTAAAAGTCTATGGGAAAAATCAAAAGTGCTAATTTTAAAGGCTAATATGCAAGTTATTGTCATAAAAAGTGTTTGGGGACCTGGGTCCTGCCCCAGGGGACATGGATCAATGCAAAAAAAAGTTTTAAAAACGGACGTTTTTTCAGGAGCAGTGATTTTAATAATGGTTAAAGTCAATCAATAAAAGTGTAATATCCCTTTAAATTTCGTACCTGGGGGGTGTCTATAGTATGCCTGTAAAGGGGCGCATGTTTCCTGTGTTTAGAACAGTCTGACAGCAAAATGACATTTTGAAGGAAAAAACTCATTTAAAACTACCCGCGGCTATTGCATTGCCGACAATACACATAGAAGTTCATTGATAAAAACGGCATGGGAATTCCCCAAAGGGGAACCCCGAACCAAAATTTAAAAAAAAAAATGACGTGGGAGTCCCCCTAAATTCCATACCAGGCCCTTCAGGTCTGATATGGATATTAAGGGGAACCCCGGCCAAAATTTAAAAAAAAATGACGTGGGGTTCCCCCTAAATTCCATACCAGACCCTTCAGGTCTGGTATGGATTTTAAGGGGAACCCCGCGCCAAAAAAAAAAAAAAAAAACGGCGTGGGGTCCCCCCAAAAATCCATACCAGACCCTTATCCGAGCACGCAACCTGGCAGGCCGCAGGAAAAGAGGGGGGGACGAGAGTGCGGCCCCCCCTCCCTCCTGAACCGTACCAGGCCACATGCCCTCAACATTGGGAGGGTGCTTTGGGGTAGCCCCCAAAACACCTTGTCCCCATGTTGATGAGGACAAGGGCCTCATCCCCACAACCCTGGCCGGTGGTTGTGGGGGTCTGCGGGCGGGGGGCTTATCGGAATCTGGAAGCCCCCTTTAACAAGGTGACCCCCAGATCCCAGCCCCCCCCTGTGTGAAATGGTAAGGGGGTACTTATACCCCTACCATTTCACGAAAAAAGTGTCAAAAATGTTAAAAATGACAAGAGACAGTTTTTGACAATTCCTTTATTTAAATGCTTCTTCTTTCTTCTATCTTCCTTCATCTTCTGGTTCTTCTGGTTCTTCTGGCTCTTCTGGTTCTTCCTCCGGCGTTCTCGTCCAGCATCTCCTCCGCGGCGTCTTCTATCTTCTTCTCCTCGGGCCGCTCCGCACCCATGGCATGGGGGGGAGGCTCCCGCTCTTCTCTTCTTCTTTTCTTCTCTTCTTCTCTTCTTCATTTTCTTCTCCGGGCCGCTCCGCAATCCATGCTGGCATGGAGGGAGGCTCCCGCTGTGTGACGGTGCTCCTCGTCTGACAGTTCCTAAATAACGGGGGCGGGGCCACCCGGTGACCCCGCCCCCCTCTGACGCACGGGACATGACGGGACTTCCCTGTGGCATTCCCCGTGACGTCACAGGGAAGTCCCGTCAAGTCACCGTGCGTCAGAGTGGGGCGGGGTCACCGGGTTATTTAACCCCCGTTATTTAAGAACTGTCAGACGAGGAGCGCCGTCACACAGCGGGAGCCTCCCTCCATGCCAACATGGATTGCGGAGCGGCCCGGAGAAGAAAATGAAGAAGAGAAGAAGAGAAGAAGAAGAGAAGAGCGGGAGCCTCCCCCCCATGCCATGGGTGCGGAGCGGCCCGAGGAGAAGAAGATAGAAGACGCCGCGGAGGAGATGCTGGACGAGAACGCCGGAGGAAGAACCAGAAGATGAAGGAAGATAGAAGAAAGAAGAAGCATTTAAATAAAGGAATTGTCAAAAACTGTCTCTTGTCATTTTTAACATTTTTGACACTTTTTTCGTGAAATGGTAGGGGTACCTATGTACCCCCTTACCATTTCACACAGGGGGGGGGCCGGGATCTGGGGGTCACCTTGTTAAAGGGGGCTTCCAGATTCCGATAAGCCCCCCGCCCGCAGACCCCCACAACCACCGGCCAGGGTTGTGGGGATGAGGCCCTTGTCCTCATCAACATGGGGACAAGGTGTTTTTGGGGGCTACCCCAAAGCACCCTCCCAATGTTGAGGGCATGTGGCCTGGTACGGTTCAGGAGGGAGGGGGGGCCGCACTCTCGTCCCCCCCTCTTTTCCTGCGGCCTGCCAGGTTGCGTGCTCGGATAAGGGTCTGGTATGGATTTTTGGGGAGACCCCACGCCGTTTTTTTTTTTTTTTTTGGCGCGGGGTTCCCCTTAAAATCCATACCAGACCTGAAGGGTCTGGTATGGAATTTAGGGGGAACCCCACGTCATTTTTTTTTTTTTAATTTTGGCCAGGGTTCCCCTTAATATCCATACCAGACCTGAAGGGCCTGGTATGGAATTTAGGAGGACTCCCACGTCATTTTTTTTTTTTAATTTTGGTTCGGGGTTCACCTTTGGGGAATTCTCATGCCGTTTTTATCAATGAACTTCTATGTGTATTGTCGGCAATGCAATAGCCGCGGGTAGTTTTAAATGAGTTTTTTCCTTCAAAATGTCATTTTGCTGTCAGACTGATCTAAACACAGGAAACATGCGCCCCTTTACAAGCATACTATAGACACCCCCCAGGTACGAAATTTAAAGGGATATTACACTTTTATTGTTTGACTTTAAGCATTATTAAAATCACTGCTCCTGAAAAAACGGCCGTTTTTAAAACTTTTTTTTTGCATTGATCCATGTCCCCTGGGGCAGGACCCAGGTCCCCAAACACTTTTTTATGACAATAACTTGCATATAAGCCTTTAAAATTAGCACTTTTGTTTATTCATGTTCGTGTCCCATAGACTTTAACGGTGTTCGCGTGTTCGAACGAACTTTTTTCCTGTTCGCATGTTCCGGTGCGAACCGAACAGGGGGGTGTTCGGCTCATCCCTAATCACTGTGGCTGAGCTCCAGAGATGCAGTCGGGAGTTTGGAGAAAGTTGTAGAAAGTCAACCATCACTGCAGGCCTCCACCAGTCGGGGCTTTATGGCAGAGTGGCCCAACGGAAGCCTCTCCTTAGTGCAAGACACATGAAAGCCCGAATGGCGTTTGCTAAAAAACACCTGAAGGACTCCAAGATGGTGAGAAATAAGATTCTCTGGTCTGATGAGACCAAGATAGAACTTTTTGGCCTTAATTCTAAGCGGTATGTGAGGAGAAAACCAGGCACTGCTCATCACCTGTCCAATACAGTCCTAACAGTGAAGCATGGTGGTGGCAGCATCATGCTGTGGGGGTGTTTTTCAGCTGCAGGGACATAACGACTGGTTGCAATCGAGGGAAAGATGAATGTGGCCAAGTACAGGGATATCCTGGATGAAAACCTTCTCCAGAGTGCTCAGTACCTCAGACTGGGCCGAAGGTTTACCTTCCAACAAGACAATGGCCCTAAGCACACAGCTAAAATAACGAAGGAGTGGCTTCACAACAACTCCGTGACTGTTCTTGAATGGCCCAGCCAGAGCCCTGACTTAAACCCAATTGAGCATCTCTGGAGAGACCTAAAAATGGCTGTCCACCAACGTTTACCATCCAACCTGACAGAACTGGAGAGGATCTGCAAAGAGGAATGGTAGAGGATCCCCAAATCCAGGTGTGAAAAACTTGTTGCATCTTTCCCAAAAAGACTCATGGCTGTATTAGATCAAAAGGATGCTTCTACTTTAAAAAGTTTAAGGCGCCACAATTTATGAAAGTATGGCAAGCTTGGTTCCATCATCCAGAAGCGGCCAAAGACCTATAACCTTGGCTTATCATACCTGCAGGAATTGTTAGGTATCCTAACTGTTTATACTGAATAAAGTGGTATCTGAATGCAATGTTGGTAACTGTAATTTCTATTACATTCCCCTTTTTCTGTTTTTACTTTATGTTATAAATTTATGTTGTTTTTAGTTTAGCCTCCTTTTGTTGACAATAAAACGCATATCTTTATATATCACATTACCTTAACAGGTAACCAGAGCATTTTGGTATCTGTATCCTGTAATCGGCCTATCCTAATCACTGTATGATCCCATTAGGGGTGAGAGGGAAATGCAAGCAACCACCACCCGGGGATACAGAACTATAAATAGTTCATGACAGGTTATATTTTCCTAAATGTCATCTGCACACATATTGGTACATAACCTTACTGTTAGTAATCTATATGGTCTTGCATGTAGAAATATATATATATATGATTTCTGCTGTTATCAAATGTATTTATATGTAAAACCCAATAAAAATATTTGAAAGAAAAGGGTGCTTCTACTAAATACCGAGCAAAGGGTCTGAATACTTAGGACCATGTGATATTTCAGTTTTTTTTTTTTAATAAATCTGCAAAAATGTCAACAATTCTGTATTTTTCTGTCAATATGGGGTGCTGTGTGTACATTAATGAGGAAAAAAAAGAACTTAAATGATTTTAGCAAATGGCTGCAATATAATAAAGAGTGAAAAATTTAAGGGGGTCTGAATACTTTCCGTCCCCACTGTATATGGAGCTATGGGTGTGAATCTCAATGTAATGAGTATACTTTGACTATTTGAATAGACTATACATATATCGTTAATTACTGCCATTTGTATAATCTTGTGGATATTTGTATATACACCTTGCATTCATTTTGGTTTATTCCATTGCTTATTTTTCTTTTACTTTCCACTCTTCTCTTTTTTGTATATATATATTTTTGTGCTGTATTTATTTGTGCCTTTGTGAACATGTTGGCTGTCATCACTCTACTTGGCCACTAGATGGTGCTTTGCACGTGGCCGGGTCTGCACCGTACTTCGCACATGTCAGCGGGTAGGCTTCTCCTGTGCATGGCTTATGAGGTATGGAGGTCCTTGTGACCCCAACCTATGCCTTTGTGCAGGATCGAGCTCTTGTATGTCCCCATCTAGTTGCAATGCATCGCACTGATGGGGACCTCTTCTATGGCTATGCCGCACGCCCTTGCTTTAGGGAGACACTCTGAGTTCCTATCTCAGCTGCTTCTTTTTGCAGCTGATCATATTGGAACTACTAGCAACACATTACTAGTTTGCCTGATTGGCTTCCACACAGCCTTATACAACCCCTGGCAAAAATTATGGACTCAACAGTCCCTGAAGATGTTCCTTCAGTTGTTTATTGTTGTAGAAAAAAAGCAGATCACAGACATGGCCAAAAACTAAAGGCATTTCAAATGGCAACTTTCTGGCTTTAAGAAACACTAAAAAAAAATCAAGAAAAATAATTGTGGTGGCCAGTAACAGTTAGATTTATAGAACAAGCACAGGGAATAAATTATGGAATCACTCAATTCTGAGTAAAAAATTATGGAATCACCCTGTAAATTTTCATTACAAACACTAACACCTGCATCAGATTAAATCTGCTTGTTAGTATGTAGGTAAAGAGGAGTGATCACACCTTTAACCTCCCTGGCAGTATGATTATTTCGGATTTTAGGTGCTAAAAGCGGTACAATTATTTTGCATGGAAATTTGGCGTTTTATATTGTAGGTCTGTAATTCTTAACAATAACACACTTAAATCTGTCCAAACAAGAGTCTAGTAGATATCCCGGGTATGATAAAGTTTGAAACACAAAAACATAAATTTTAATATAATAAATAAAAATAAATAATTAAAAAAATAAAATAAAAAATAATAATAAAATAAATTTCCCCACGATTCACTATCGCTCAATGCTGCAAGTGTTCTAATTTACTATCGCTGTTTTCTAGCTGGTCTAAAGCCACTTTTGACGTAAAGGGACACTTTTTGGTTGCTATGGACAATCTCCAGTTTCCAGGTAGAAAGAACAGTATATGTAATAAAAAAACTGCATGCAGGGCATGGGCCAAAGCACTGGGGACAAAAGGGATGTGAAATCATTTCATACAGTACTGTAATCTGTAAGATTACAGTACTGTATGTGTTATGATTTTTACTTTTTTTGAATTTGCCGCCAGGCTCCGCCCCCATGCGTCGCGACGCTCGCAGGGAACGGAGCCTGGCACAGAGAGGCTTCGGGCAGAGGACGGAGCACATGGACACTGCGGGGGACTTCGCAGGAACCCGGGGACAAGGTAAGTGTACCGCTCCAGGATCCTGCAATGTAATCCCGAGTGTGGCTCGGGGTTACCGCTAATGGTGCTGAAATTTAACCCCAAGCCACACTCGGGAAAACCGCCAGGGAGGCTATGGAGTTTGATAATCCTTTCCTTTTTTTTCAATTGACATCTCTGGTGTTGGAGCCATGCTTCATGTCAGTCTACTTGTTGCAACAGCTCTCCAAGGTGTGATCACTCCTTTTTACCTACATACTAACAAGCAGATTTAATCTGATGCAGGTGTTAGTGTTTGTAATGAAAATTTACAGGGTGATTCCATAATTTTTTCCTCAGAATTGAGTGATTCCATAATTTATTCCCTGTGCTTGTTTTATAAATCTAACTGTTACTGGCCACCACAATTATTTTTCTTGATTTTTTTAGTGTTTCTTAAAGCCAGAAAGTTGCCATTTGAAATGCCTTTAGTTTTTGGCCATGTCTGTGATTAGCTTTTTTTTCTACAACAATAAACAACTGAAGGAACATCCTCAGGGACTGGTGATTCCATAATTTTTGCCAGAGGTTGTACTATTTAAGGTGCATGCTCACATCCAGCGTTCTCTCAGTCTGAGGACTGCTGCTTGACTGTCTGTACCATATTTTTCCATCTGCTGTTAAAGGTAATACTCTATTTCTGACCAAGCAATTCAGGATATACTATGCCTGCTTTGCTGAGTGATCATAGTATGATGTTTTCATTAACATCATAATATTATATTTAATTGCTACAACTAAATCTGAGGTCTTTTCTCTATGACTTTTCAGATAAATGTGCTCTGCTGGGTATATACCAGGGAGTCTCTTGTATGTGCTAAGCACTTGGTTGCCTCCTGTCTGCGCAGCTGCACATCGCCAGGTCCTTGTTTGAGTTTTCTCCAACCAATGTGGTGTACATGTCATTTTATCCTTTTTGTATGTTGTCTTCATGAAATCCATATGTAAGTATTTTGACTCAAAATAATATACAAAACATTTATATGATGTTAACTGCTGTTACATAGCACTGCACACATATTATGTGTTATATTTGTGTTGCAGACAAAGTCACCCCAAGCCAATCTCCTCTGATGAAGGAAAATATGTACCAATAAAGATTTCCAAAACATGTCGGGATGCATGCTATATCCATGGACTGACCTCAGTTTAACTTTGGCAGTACCTTGACTATTAGCCTTGGGTTTAATATAAGTCAATATATATGCATATTCATGTATTATGAATTTCATTGGTGTACTTTGTATACATATTTTTTAATGATTGTTGTCTTTTGGCAAGATTTACTGTTTTGTATTCAATAAAAGTGGCACATGGTTGCCTTTTATATATTTCTATATCTATATACCTTCTTCTGCCAAGGGGGGCAGCTCCTCATGCACTAGTTGCATGCTTTCCATGTTTTTAATTATAGACTTGATTGAACTTCAAAAAGCTTAGAAGCCAGCAATAATTATTTTACATTTATAGCTTACTTTCAGTCCAGATTTACAATATAGAGACACACGGATATTGTGTTTACCTGCCCAGCTAATGAATTTACTATTTCAAAGGCTTCTTTCAGCAAAGCAAGAAGACCAAGAAACTTCTTGTCTTCATAATCAAAACGTTCACCAAATACGATGGAGCATATCACGTTGGATACCGCCAGAGTCAAGAGGTATGTGGGATCAATAGATGAACCTGGAAGGAGATTGAAACATTCTCAGATTGAATGAGTAATATTATGGTACATTTTTATTAGGGTGGATTAGAAGAAAAAAAACTGCTGGACGAATGTCACAATCATTTGATCAGCTGTCTTGAACTCTGACTTCTGTTTTTTTTATTTTGCTTAATACATTGATTTCTTATGATCATCAGTTGCATCAAGTGGCCATAATGCAATATCTTCCTGATTGGACATTTCAGGAAACATAACACATTATGGGAAATAGGGAATAGGGGGAAATAGGGAATCAACGTAAAAAAAAATAATATTTGTTCAGAATTTATGATGGTTGGGTGAATGCTTGTGGCATTTGTTCAGCATATTTTTATAAATAGACCCCTAAGTGTTGTTAAGTTAGCTGGACAATGTCCAAAAACAAACCAAGGCTAAATTATGTATATGGAAGTTGATAGTCTACAGGGTAGATAATTACAGTCACTAATGTTACATTCAGTCACTCCTATAAAATATATCTGAGTTAATTGTGGGAGGAATTTCCAGCTTAAGGCCTCATTCACACTAGCAAACAGAGCTGTTAGCTATTACGTGCCGGAAACCCAGCTGGAGTTCCCAGCGATTATCTGCAGGCGAAAGCCCCATTGAAAGCAATGGGAGGCTGGCATTTCCTGCAGCTAATTAAGGTTAATGAGATCTGGAAAGCCCTGGGTCTCCTGTTGTCTACTAGTCTGAAGGGTCTTTCACCCATCCCACTGCTGCCACCAATGTAACGGAAAGTCCCACACTACGCTTAAGTGCTTCCGTCATTATACAGCTTCCTCTAGTCTGAACATAGATATCAGATATTATAGCCGCATATTGCAACCAAGAACTAGGCAGGACTCGTTTGGCTGCTGAACTGAAAACTTTTATTGAACAAACTTACACAGAATATATACACCACAGGAGGACATCCCCCCCCCCGATCATATTACCCTAAAAATACAAACTGTAACCAAGAATATAATTACAACAACCTAACATATACTATAAACATTACAATAATTAGCCACCTGGACACCCAGAGAGCTCATTCCAGGTCAGACTTCCCGACCCCAGGCTCACAAAGTACAATACACGTTATTACAAGTATAAACACATCCCCCAATAGTTTGCTAGGAGACAATAGGTTTGTTAATTAACACAATTAACAGTGGGTGAAAGACCCTTCAGACTAGTAGACAACAGGAGACCCAGGGCTTTTTCAGATCTCATTAACCAACATTCCTTTCACATACACCTTTCTACTGAGTCCCAAGCTGGCAGAGACCATCATGGCATCCTTAAAAATGTCCATATGTGTTACATAACCGAACATCTTCCTGAATGCTTGTAGCGCCCTCAAATCCCAGGGCCCATATCGGTAGACAATAGGCTAGCATTCAGTCCCCTCCAAAAGCCTCTGTCCCGGGTGAGTCTATCACACGCTCCATGATCAATCGATCCTAAGCTGATGATATAACATGGAACCCCTCCCTCCATATTCAAAACAAAATAAGCCATCAGAAGTGTAGAGAAGAACCCTTGCTCTCTGTGTGGAAGCAGTGGTCTCACTGCAGGTGTCTAACGCCCCAGATGAATCAAATCTAGAGTTCTCCAATCAGCTTTGCTGAGTGGAGAGTTTTAGCTGTGACTCAGCAGGGAGCATGTCAGCCCTCTGTAGAGATATCACTGCTTGAACACAGAGAGCAAGAGCCCTTCTCTGTACTATGCTGGCAGGGTAAAGGCTCTTCTACTTGGGTTGTAGCTGCCTCCTTCCTAAAGGAAAGTCTATATATAAACCCACCTGCTTTTTTTCTAAACTCCTCTCCAAGACATTGAGACTCTTCCAGAATCCGCTCTTCAACACTTCTCTTCCCCATCCCGAAATTCCTCAGCGTGGTGAGAGAGAAGCGACGTAGCTGTTTCCAGCGCTCCCCGTTACTCAGACTCACTCCTGTTAATGGAATCACACATCATTTAAGAATTCCTGAAATTAATGTTTCAAGTTTTATCTGTTATGATGACATCGCCTCAAACCTCGTGGACTGTTACATACCATAACCCTTAAAAAATAATTCAGCTGCAGGTGCTTTTCCTCTATCACTGAAGACATCTGCATTGTCTACCAGAGCCTCCTTCACAGCATCGCATCCATGTAGGACAACAACTCTCATGTTCCCTAGATAGACAGTAAATACATCTCCATGGATCTTCGCAAGCTATGACAAAATCAGCAGAAGAAAATTTGTACTTTATATCGTTGTATAGATGGCTCTGTAAAACGTTTCAATCAGAGATAGGGAGTGCAAAAGCAATCATTTTATATAAATAGCACAGAAGTATTTTTAAAGCTTTCATGACCAGAGCTCATTGAAGCTTAGACATACAGAGCAGATTTAGAGAGATGACACAGTTATGTACATTCTGGTGATTGTGCAATCCTTGGCTGTGTTCACTAATATGTGACACAGATCTTCCTCCTGCTATGGCCTCTCAATTTGTGACTTGCTATAAAGTTACAACATTCCAGTCTGATCACTGGATGAAAAAAGATTGAGAAAATGCTTCCTATTGTCTACAGCAGACTGTTGATATCATCACATCCTAGGCAAAATCACTTAAATGTGACTGATTTTATAAATACAATCCCAAATTGCTGTGTAAAGTATACATGTTTTTATTCACAATAGAAAACAGAAAACATATCAAATGTTTAATATGAGAAAATGCACCATTTTACAACAAAAATAAGGTAATTTTGAATTTCATGGCAGCAACACGTCTCCAAAAAGTTGGGGCAGGGCCATGTTTAGACACGTGCGGTTCGTTTCATCCCGAATTGAAATTCGGACAATATTTTCCTTATTTGGAAATTTGATTGTATCCGAATTTCCGAATTCAACAGTAACAAATTTGAACTCATTTGAATCAAACATTAACGAATGAAACAAAATTTGGTAGTTTTCATTCGGATGTTTGAAGCATCCGAATAAAAATTAATGATTTGATTTCATTCGATAATAGCTGATTGTTAAGGAGCAGGATAGCCTTTCGGCCGCCGTGTCCTTACCAACCATGACTCATCTGCTGTCAGTGGGATTCCATTCTGCTGACAGCAGATGAGTTATGGTTGTTAGGGACGCCGCGGCCGGCTTGAGGGCCAGCTTCTTAACCACTTGCCGACCGCCGCACGACGATGTACGTTGGCAGAATGGCACGGGCAGGCATAAGGGCTTACCTGTACGTCCCTGCCTGCCCACGGGCGGGGGGTCCGAACGGACCCCCCCCCCGGGGCCTGTGGCGGTCGGATTCGTTACACGATCGATCCATGCTGAGGGGGAGGCCATCTATTCATGGCCACCCCCTCGCGATCGCTCCTGATGAATCGTTCCTGATGAAACCTTCCTCTGCCTCTGTAATTAAACAGCGGCAGAGGAAGTGATGTCATCTCTCCTCGTGTCGGTCTTTTCGTTCCGGCGCCGAGGAGAGAAGACATCCAAGTAAGTTTGCACCAACACTACACATACAGTAGAACACGCAGGCACACTAATCATCCCCCCAATCACCCCCGATCACCCCCCTGCACCCCCTGTCAGAGTGACACCAATAGCAGTTTTTTTTTTTTTTTACTGATTATTGCATTGGTGTCATTTGTGACAGTTATAAGTGGTAGGGCAGTTAGTGGTAGCCCCCTTTAGGTCTAGGGTACCCCCCTAACCCCTCCTAATAAAGGTTAAACCCCGTGATCACACCCCTGTCGCCAGTGTCACTAAGCAATCATTTTCTGATCACTGTATTAGTGTCACAGGTGACGCCAGTTAAACAGGTAAGTATTTAGGTTTGCCATCAGCTTTTTATAGCGTCAGGTACCCCCATATACTACCTAATAAAGGTTTTAACCCCTGATTGCCCCCTAGTTAACCAGTGATCACCATATAACTGTTACGGGTGACGCTGGTTAGTTAGTTTGTGTCTTTTATAGTGTTAGGGCACTCGCCGTTTATTACCTAATAAAGGTTTAACCCCCTGATCGTGATATAAGTTAAGTTTTAGGATCAGATAGGGTCTGCGTTGCCCCAGGCAGCGTCAGGTTAGTGCCAGTACCGCTAACACCCACGCACGCACCATACACCTCCCTTAGTGGTATAGTATCTGAACAGATCAATATCTGATCTGATCAGATCTATACTAGTGTCCCCAGCAGTTTAGGGTTCCCAAAAACACAGTGTTAGTGGGATCAGCCCAGATACCTTCTAGCACCTGGGTTTTGCCCCTCCGCCCAGCCCAGCAGCCCAGCCCACCCCAACCCACCCAAGTGCAGTATCGATCGATCACTGTCACTTACAAAACACTAAACACATAACTGCAGCGTTCGCAGAGTCGGGCCTGATCCCTGTGATCGCTAACAGTTTTTTTGGTAGCGTTTTGATACAGTCAGGAGCTTTTTTACCTGTGAGTCTCACTAGTGTACTACTAAATTTAGAGCTCAAAATGGGAAATGGAAGGTACACTAGTGAAGAGGTCTACACGTTTCTGAGCATGACAGATAGTGAAGAGGAAGTCACTCATCTGTCAGATTCAGGCTCAGAATACGAACCTGTAGACAGCAGCAGCTCCATGACAGATAGCTCTGATGACGGAGTTGTGGTCCCTGCCAAGGTCAGGCATACCAGACCCCGATCTTCTTCTTCTGCTGTTGAGGTGCAAGAACCGCAGGGCTCTCGTATGGAGCAGAGAAATACTAGTGCCGCTATTCTTAAAGGCCCGTACACACGATCGGACTTTTTGACAACAAACATGCAAATTAGCTGTTTTTGAGCAATATCCGACCATGTGTACGCTCCATCGGACAAACTTTTTCTGTTTTCATCTGACTTTTGTTTCCTGTGCGAATGGACAAACTTTCCGGCAACAAAAGTCCGATGGAGCAAAGTCCGATCGTGCGTACACAAAGCCGTCAGACTTTTGTACAAACTACAGTACTACAGTACATTTTCCTACTGCGGCGAGCGCGAGAGGGAATTCCCCTCTGGGAGCATACCAGGTCCTTAGGTCTGGTATGGATTGTAAGGGGAACCCCCTACACCGAAAAAACGGCGTGGGGGTCCCCCCCCAAAAAAATCCATACCAGACCCTTATCTGAGCACGCAGCCTGGCCGGTCAAGGGAGGGAACGAGCGAGCGCCCCTCCCTCCTGAGCCGCACCAGGCCGCATGCCCTCAACATGGGGGGTTGGTGCTTTGGGGGAGGGGGGCGCCCTGCAGCCCCCCTCCCCCAAAGCACCTTGTCCCCATGTTGATGAGAGAGGGAGAAGAGGCCAGAGAGAGCGGAGAAGAACCGGACACGGGAGAAGATGCCGGAGGGACCCCCGAAGTCGGAAGAAGACCCCCGGAGTGGGAAGAAGACCCGCGGAGCTACCTAATAAATTACTTTAAAAACCTGTGTAGTGTGTTTTTTTATTGACACTTTTTTCCCTAGGTGAATGGGTAGGGGTACGATGTACCCCATACTCATTCACATAGGGTGGGGGGCCGGGATCTGGGGGCCCCCTTATTAAAGGGGGCTCCCGGATTCCGATAAGCCCCCCGCACGCAGACCCCTACAAACAACGGCCAGGGTTGTCGGGAAGTGGCCCTTGTCCTCATCAACATGGGGACAAGGTGCTTTGGGGTGGGGGGGCCGCTGAGTTCCCCCCTCCCTCAAAGCACCCCCCCCATGTTGAGGGCATGCGGCCTGGTACAGCTCAGGGGGGGGCACTCGCTCATCCCCACCCCCTTTACTGACCGGCCGGGCTGCATGCTCGGGTAAGGGTCTGGAATGGATTTGGGGGGGACCCCTACGCCTTTTTTTGTCGTAGGGGTTCCCCTTAAAGGGGGGTTCCAGCCAGAAAAAAGAAAATTTAAAAGTCAGCAGCTACAAACACTGTAGCTGCTGACTTTAAATAAGTACACTTACCTGTCCTGGGTGCCTGCGATGTCGGCCACCCGAGGCTGACCCGTCCCTCGGCTCTCGGGTCCCGGCACCGCCATCCTAACTAAGGGAAACAGGCAGTGGAACTTTGAGGCACGGCGCTCTGTGAATGGCCCTGTGGTTTTCTGGGAACATATACAGTTCCCAGAAGGCAACGGGGCCGCTCACCGAGGAGCAGGACACACCGCGGAATAGGAAGAAGCAGATTAGGAAGACTGCCTAGCAACAAGGGTTTCAGGTAAGTTAATTTTTTTTCCACATGTTTTTTTTTACATTTTTAGGATTTTTGATGCATTTTTTTTTTTTTGGGTGACCCTCCACTTTAAGATCCATACCAGACCCAAGGGCCTGGTATGCCCCTGGAGGGGATCCCATGCCGTTTTTTCTTTTAAAATTTGGCGTGGAGTTCCCCCTCAAGATTCATACCAAACACAGTGCCTGGTGTAGGATCCCCGCACTAGTGTGAACCCGGCTTGCAAGGTGTCAATCTCGCCGATAAAAGCGGCGAGAGTGACACAATATCAGACAACAATACAGAAGTTGACCAAAGGGTGGTGGTAAAGAGCTGAAAAACCACATGATTTGGTGAAAGTTGGCTGGAAAAGTCTTGCCGTCTGTATGCAATACAAACTTATGGCCAACGCCCTTTGTACAAAAATCCAAGGGAAAGTTTGTACAAAGTCCTATCATGTGTATGGGGCTTTACTCTCTAAGATCTAAGATCTTCACCTTTGTAGTTGCAAAATGTTCTTCCAGCTCTTCCTTGTTAGTACTTGTTAGTACCACTTACAGTCAGGTCCATAAATATTGGGACACTGACACAATTCTAATCTTTTTGGCTTTTGTCTCCTTTACCACTGGTTGTAAAAAAAAATCAAGATATTCTCCCAGTCTAGCTCCCACCGAATTGATCCCATTCACAATAGGTCTCCCTGGAGGATTCTCTTTATCTTTATGGACCTTTGGAAGTATATACAGTCAGGTCCATAAATATTGGGACATCAACACAATTCTAATCTTTTTGGCTCTATACACCACCACAATGGATTTGAAATGAAACGAACAAGATGTGCTTTAACTGCAGGCTTTCAGCTTTAATTTAAGGGTATTTACATCCAAATCAGGTGAACGGTGTAGGAATTACAACAGTTTGTATATGTGCCTCCCACTTTTTAAGGGACCAAAAGTAATGGGACAGATTAACAATCATCCATCAAACTTTCACTTTTTAATACTTGGTTGCAAATCTTTTGTAGTCAATTACAGCCTGAAGTCTGGAATGCATAGACATCACCAGATGCTGGGTTTCATCCCTGGTGATGCTCTGTCAGGCCTCTACTGCAACTGTCTTCAGTTCCTGCTTGTTTTTGGGGAATTTTCCCTTCAGTTTTGTCTTCAGCAAGTGAAATGCATGCTCAATCGGATTCAGACAGTTAAGTGAATTTATTTCTATGCCCTGTAGGATGAAAGCACTGGTTCGATTAAAGTAAGGTTGTCCTCACCTTTAAGAATGATCGAGGCAGCTCTTTGACGTTCAGCTGTAGAATGTTCCCAAGCAGAGGAAGAGGAGTGGGCCCCGGAGGTAGGTCCTTCCATTTGCTGTTATTATTCCACATCCGGAGGAATATGAGAAAGGCGATGCAGACAGCCAAGATGAGTGTCCCAACTCCACCAAACTCCATTGTCCCCGAAGAGTGGAGTCACTGACACTGAAAAACATGACAAAGTTATAAAGGGGTTAAATCGGTTGTAAAAAACGAAGCCCTCCAGCAATGCGATGTAATTGCTGGAGACAGCATCCATCTTTACCCGATCTTTCTTCTGGGTCCGCAGACTCCGCTGTGTGACAGGCTGGGGCCACGATGACGTCACGCCTGCACATGCGCAGGGGAGCCATCATTCACGGCACACATATCTGAAGGAACGGCACGGGTGGCCGTTCCTTCAGAGCGCATGCATCAATGACGTCATCAGCTACATGTAATCTAAATATCTCCTAAAGGTTTAGGAGATATTTACAGTACCTATAGGTAAGCCTTATTATAGGCTTACCTGTAGGTAAAAATTATGCACAGGAGTTTACTTCCTCTCTAAAACACTGACCTTTTCATAGAGGTGCTTAGCAACCAAATATCTTTTGGCAATAAAAACTTATGAAAATACTAGCTGCTTTGCTGTCAAGCTTAAGTGGAAAAATAGTGCAGAAAAACGTAAATCAAATTGGTATTGCTACCTTAAAGTATTCATATTAATGTAAATATTCTAGTTCCTGTGAAGGTGGCTTCTACATCCCAGATGATCTTCACGGCCTCCTTGGCTTGTAGTGTAGTATGAAAAAAAAGTAAATTGAAGTGCGACATCACTGCGCCTAGCAGTAAGAAGGGTCACTGGTTCGAATCCATGACACTACCTGCCTGGAGTTTGCATGTTCTTCCTGTGTCTGCGTGGGTTTCCTCCGGGTACTCCGGTTTCCTCCCACACTCCAAAGACATGCTGGTAGGTTAATTGGATCCTGTCTAAAATTGTCCTTAGTATGTATGAATGTGAGTTAGGGACCTTAGATTGTAAGCTCCTTGAGGGTAGGGACTGATGTGAATGTACAATGTATATGTAAAGCACTGCGTATATTGACGGCGCTATATAAGTAACTGAAATAAATAAAATATATAAAGTAATATTTGTTCCTTTTACATGTTTTGTTGTCAAGCTGGTCTATTAGCTCCATTCCTTTTGAGTCACTGTTAATGGACAAGAGCCTAGCTCAGAAGTTGTGTCCTGACTGGCTGTAACATGACAACGAAAGCACAACTGCGGCAGGAGGCAGCAAGGGGACAAAAGGGTGGGTCTTTAAATGAAGCTCATTATGACAAAATGAATGTATTGGTGGAAAATGAGATTGTTTGATAAAACATAAAAACATGTTTAATAACATTGAGTCAAATATACACAAGGAAATGCATCCATAACATGGTGCCAATTTCAATTAGATATGAGCTAGTAATCGCATGTTTACAAACAAGGATATTCATGATAATATTGAGGGGTCCACCGTAATTCAAGGTTAGGTATATAAGTTAAAATGATAGCATCTGCACAATCAATAGTCCTTCGAACCCTATCAAGGTAAAAAGTATTAGGGAACACATATCATGGTAGACGTGCAGCTGATGGACACAGTGTCAAGTAGCTTGACGTGTTTTTGCGGCTTATAGCCGCTCTTCAGGAGCAGACATATGTGGTATCTGCAATAAGTGAATGAACTGGCTAAGTAAATTGGTTATGTAAAGGTAGGGGAGGATGGATAGATGTCCTCCCAACCAAAACCATTCTAGCAAGATAACTCACAGTTGTGTGTACACTAGGAGGGGGGATGTCAAATGCCATAGGCCACCCGAGGACATTGGTGCCAGGAGCCTAGAGGGTATGCCCGAGGGCGGAGCCCATCACAAGCAACAGCCCAGGCGGATCCAGGCTACCCGAGCAACCCTGGTGAAAATGTGGGAAAAATGAGGTATGGTTATGTCAGTGGTGTGAGGTTATATTAATAAATATAGCCTCACACCACTGACATAACCACCAGCCAAAATAAAATGTACGTAACACTGCGCTAACCCAGTGAACAATGGTGAAGCTGCTACATACAAATGTGACCAATATTCAAAACGTGTAATAATTAAATGTAGCGCTAATAGTGGACAAACTAGAGAGTGATGAAACAATCAGTAGAAGTAACCTACTGAAACAATAAAATAGGTAGATGTGGTTCGGTGATAGAATAAAATTACAATTAAACCAAAAATAAAATTATAGTCCCATAATAAATTATATGTAGTGAGTCCGACATGAGTGACAAGTCTTCAGGTCTGTATTTCATCAGCATACAATCTGGAACAGGAAATAGATGCAATACGCTTACCAGAAATGGTGGATTCAGATGCTGGTGACACCACATCAAACAGGCTTAGAGATCCCAGACGGAAGTAATCATCCAAGGAACCCCGGATCTCAAGGGGAATCCCTCCTCTGTTCTACCGATCCAGACTGCCAATCCAGAGAGGCCGAGGGTGAAGATGGAATGTCCAAACCTCATAGAAATCCCGGAGGTATATAGAAGCTCGAAAAAATGTATAAAATGCACCAATGGTGCAGATCAAATGGTATGTTTATTGGGTAAAATCAAAAACCCAAACAATGAAAATAGCGTAAAACAACAAAAAAGGTGAAAAAACGCCCTGCCACAATTCTCCTATCTCAGTGCTTAGGAATATTAAGTATATGAAGATGGAAGTAAACAGCAGTGATTATACCAGATGTCAATATTTACAAAAATGAGATGTCACAGCAGCCACTTAACAAAGAAAAAAATGTATAAACAGATGTATAAATAATCACCCTAAACATGAACTATTTACACATCAAAAGCGGCACTATACTCAGTCATGAGCTAAGACTAAAACAATGTCTCTGTTTGAAACGCAAGCAGAACGATTGCAGTAAAATCACATGAAGTAGACTTGGTATGAAGTCTCCAGCTGGATATACCTGGTATGTGTAGCATATCTGGTACGTGCACCTTTCACCTTATGTTATAACACCACGTGCTGCACACACCCCCGCAAGGGGTTCACACTCACCAAAACCAAAAGGTTAATGAGCCTTGAGTCGTATCCTAAATCCGATCGATCTGGAGGTCTTCCCAGGTAGGCGGTTAGAATCAATCAGTAATATCCACATGTGGGAAAAAGACTCCACATAGTCCAGTACCGTTTGATAATTTATTAAAAAGTCGAACAAACAAACAAACTAAATAAAATCAATGGATCAATGGATGCAGGGCGGTTCCAAAGTTATCCCTATAGCTTTCAGTTAGTTGGAAACATACAGGATACCACTGGTAAATCTTCCCGGGAACTCAGGAGCGGAGTGCAAACTGGACGGAAGATTGGAGACTGTTAAAGAAATTTGTAAGTTCTGTATATAATTGTATTCTATTTTTATGTATTGCGCACTGCCCTCACTGTGCACACAGCACTAATAATGTTTTCAGTACATGTTTGCATTCTTTCGAGTCCTGATTAGAATTGTTCTGCCTATGTAACGCCCCTTGTTACCATAAACGTACAATTGTAATATTAATGTGATGGATAAAAGTGTCCCTCGTGCTACTAGGAGTAATAGGTGAATGTGGCTAGTGAAATAAATCAAGTGATAAAATGTGTATATAATGCAGCAAAACCTAAAAGTATATCACACAACACAAAAACATGTAAAATCTGTATAAAGTGATCTTGCGCAAAAATAAATATCACTATAAAAACACTGTGATTAATTACCCAACATATAAACATATACAAAAATTAAGCAGAAAAAATAAAATTATATCTCCACATGAAATCAAATAATCTTGAATATAAATATAAATGTGCAAAAGTGCAATAAAGTGTGCAAAATGTTCCTGAGTCACGTAAACAAAATATCACCAAAAAGAAAAGCCCGGAGCAAAGCAAATGAAATGACATAGGCGGAGGGCTTACATGACTGGGGAAACAGGGTAATAGTATCAGGAGAGGGAGTGTATCAGGTTGGTGCTGGGGGGAGGGGTTGGAGAGGAGATAAAAGGGAGGCCCCTCCCTATGAGTCATCACAGTTTTGGGAAAAGTTCAGCAGAAGCATGTCAGAAGTGGAGCAGCTCTTGGCCCAGCTCAGGGAGGAAGCAGCGTTTCAGGGTCTCCTGTTGGATGCAGGACACTTTGGGGCTTATTCTAACACGAACAGCAGCAGGTGACATTACAGGGGGGAGGTAGGGCAATCGGGCGTGTAGGCCCAGGCCGCTGGAGCGATTTTCTCAACGGACTGTCACTCTAGGCCACAGCGTCAGTCGGGGGGTACCCTGTCAGGGACTCCCGACGGGACCCCCGGCCTAGTGGGCAGCAGCACGGGATGAGGGGAGTCCTGTGCGGTCTCCCCTCCAGCACAGGAGGTCACCAGGAGGACAGTCTGGGGGCTCCGGGGCGGCATTGCGGCCTACTAGGCGGTGGAAACAGGAGGGCACGGGCCCCGCCCCTAGCGCTACGTCAGTCGGCCTGAGGCCTACCATTGAGGAACAAAGCAAAAGGGGTTCCCGGGCTTTCTTATGCACCGCCAAGGGACCTTAGGAGGAGCAGTGGGGGACAGCCGGGGAGGACTTCCAGGCAAGCGGAGGCCAGCAGGACTGAGGCCCCACACACTGGTCATGGTAAGGCCGTCCAGAAGCCGCTGAGCGGGTACGCAATGCGAGGGGGTTCGGAGGTCAGCGGAACCATCGGCAGCTGGTGCTGTTATGCCTGGCGGGCTCTCATCAGAAGAGGAAGAGGGGTCTGGACAGAGGTCGGCAGGAGAACTGGGAGTCGGAAGAAGAGGCTGCTCCCCCCTCCAGCAGTGCAGTGCAACGTCGTTGGAAAGCAGATGGTCGGCTGATGGGGCAACTCCTGTGCAGCCCAGTAAGTCACCTTTACACTTATATCATGAGGGATTGTCTGTTAGCATAGGGCAAGAGGGCAGGACAGATGGGTCCGGCGGGAAGGACGGCAGTGGCTGAGGCAGCTGGGGGGGCTGCGGGGTTACTGGGTTTTCTTGATGGGACATAGGAATTGATGCAAAAGTTGGGGCATGCGGATAGAGCCCCCGCTGGGCCAGTGTCAGCCTGGGTCCCACCAGCAAGAGTAGTCGGCCAAGCCATTTTGCTGGGGGGTGCGGTAGCTCCGGTAGTTCCGGCCTTGACAACATGCCCGTCACAGGTAACACAGGTGGGGTTACGCAGGGGACGACCAAGGTGGTGGTGGCGGGGGAAGCTGCGGGCAGACAGGAAGTCATCAGACTAGCTGGTTCTGCAAAATGCGAGGTCTATGTTTACTATGAGGGGCCATTGGGTGCACACTTGAAGCCTGAAGTATGAGAAAAGATGTGGTAGGGTGAGTATGCGGAGATTTTTTCCCTGCTGCAGTTAGCAAAAATTTAACCTGGATAGGGTTAAACCGGATCATTCAAAGGAGGACGGAGAGAAGAGGGGATACCGGTTGATCCCGACGACATTTGCCAACTGGCTGCAGGAGTTTTACCATCAGTGCAAGGGTGAGTGGGGAAAAAGAACCCCGAATACTGTTCGGCACTCTTTTGTTACTAGGATTTGATAGGGGAGGCGGATAGAGCTTACGGGGGCACGGAGTGGCTGAGGTATGTTGAGCATTTTCGTCAGTGGAGAGTTATCCGGCCAGGGTTGAGATGGGACCATAAGGACATCAGCCTGTGACTGTGCTTGAGGACGGCTGCGTGGGCTCCGCACCAGTTAATTTTCAGGGGAGGACGGTGGACTTTCGGCTCAGGGACAGGCGGCTGGCAACAAAAAAGGGGTATGCTGGCAGTACAATGCTAGGACCTGCACGTTCAGAGGGATGTGCCGGTACAAGCACTAGTGTTCAGGGGTAGATGGTCTCATCAGTCGTCCAGAGGTTGCAAGCAAGGAATAGGTCGTGCTGGAGAGGCTGGACACAAGAGGGAGGACCACAGTGATGGTGAAAAGGATGTGGCCGTTTTCTCGGTAGGTATCCGGATTGGAAAGTGGCTCAGTTGCGGGATTCAGGTTTCACAGCTGGCGTTAGGATTCCATGTATTTTAGAGGTGATTCCACGGTGTCTTGCACTTTGTGATTGGCCATGCGACAGCCAGATGTAGTTTCTGAGGAACTTAGTAGGGAAGTCGCATGGAGGGCCCCTTTCCGTCTGCACTGTTTCGCTGATTTGGTAGTTTCCTCTTTGGAGTAGTGCCAAAGTAGGAGCCCAACAAATTTAGGTTGATTCACCACTTTCTTTTCCAAAAGGGGGTCGGTTAATGATGCCATTGACCAGGAGACATGTTCGGTGAGTAGTACATCGTTCGCTGCTGCGGTGGGTTGGGTGCGTCATTACGGCAAGGGGGCATTGATGGCGAAGGTGGAGGTGGAATCAGTTTTTCGGCTACCCCCAGTTCACCCGGATAGCTTCCGGTTGCTGGGGGTGTCATTGGAATGAGTAATTTTGCGTCGTCCAATGCCCACCGATGTGTTGCTATGTATTCCTGTGCACTATTTGAGCAATTTAGCTAAGTTGTGGGAGGGGTGGTAAGGGATGTGTCGGGCGGGAATTCGATCATCCATTACCTGGACGATTTCATTTGCATGGTACCAGCTTCTTCCAAAATCTGTGCGGGGCTCCTGGCTACGTGGGAACACAGAGCGGACCGGTTTGGAATTCCGGTGGCACCTGTGAAGACGGGGGGGCCTGGCACGGTCATCACGTTCCTGGGCGTTGTCTAGGACTCTGGTGCAATGGAACGCAGGTTGTCGGTAGATAAGCTGGCGAATTTAAAAGGGGATATTGCAGGTGTGATTGGTTTAAGCGTGGTCATCACGTTCATGGGCGTTGTCTTGGACTCGGGTGCAATGGAACGCAGGTTGCCGGTAGATAAGCTGGTGAATTTAAAAGGGGAAATTGCAGGTGTGATTAGTTTACGCAAAGTCAGCTGCGAGTACTGCAATCGTTCGGGGGTAAGCGGAATTTGGCATGTCACATTCGGCCAATGGGGGCGGATTTTTCTATCATTGGTTTTTGGCAAGTACAGCCGGGATCAGGTCTCCCATGAGCGTTGTGCGCTTGGTTAAAGCGCACAGGGAGAACTTGAGGGTATGGCATGCCTTTTTTGTTTGGGAATCCTTTCACGGACAGGCTCTATGGATTTTAGGGCCCGTTAGCAATTTTGACATGGAAATTATTACAGATACTGTTGGCTCTACGGGTTTTGGGGGTTTTTTATTCCAGGGTCAGTGGAGTGCTGGACCATGGCCGTGGTCATGGCTTAAAGCGGGAGTTAAGAAGAATTTAATGTTGCTGGAATTGTTTCCGGTGGGGCTGGCGGTGAAATTGTGGGGTGCTTCGTTCAGGGATCTGAAGGGGATGGAAGGAAGGGCTGGCGTTCGTTCAAAAGGCTGGTGAAGGGTCAGCTGGCCTGGCAGTTCGTTTACTGGTGTTGTATTTCAGGTGAGGCATAGGGAAGAGGGGGTGTCCACTCCTGCTGTGAATATGAAGTTAGCTGGTTTAGCTTTCCTATTCAAATTGCAAGGTCAACCTGATTTCACAGAAGATTTTGGGGTGAGACGGGCGATTAAGAGTTACCGGCATTTGGTGGCCCGCAGGGATGCCAGGAGACCAGTAACCTTTGTCATGATGCGGGGTATGGTAGCATATTTGGGGGAGTGTGTTGATCTGAATACCAGGCCATCTTGTTCAAGGTGGCCCTTTTTGTTAGCGTTCTTTGGGGTGTTTCGGATAGAGGAGTTGGTCAGTCCTTAAAAAGGTTCATGGGGGAATTGGGGGTCACGAGGTTATATGTGGAGATGATGGGTTGGCTTTATTTTTGCGTAGATCGAAGACCGATCAAATGGGTAAAAGGGAGGTCAGTACAGGTGCTCCAGTGCCAGGATCACTGCTGTGCCTCATGTAGATGGATCTACTGTATCGCGCTTTCATATTGTTGATGATTTTTGTAAGAAAATGTTTACAGGCATTGGGGTGGGTAGAGAAGGAGTTTTCCTCTCATTCATTTTGGATAGGGGCTGCTACGGAGGCAGCCAGAAGTGGACTGGATGTGGATTCGGTAAAAGCGTATTGGGTGGTGGGAATCAAGGAGGTCCCAGACAGCAGTTCGGCCTCAACTTGTGGTTGGGTTGTGAAGTATTAGGGTGGGGAGGAGTTTGATGTTAGGCCCTGCGTGGTATGGAATACTATTTGGTCATGGTGTTGGGTTTGCTCTCTTATAATTTCAGAATCGGTGGCAGGAATGGTCTGGATAATGGGTCATTCCTAGGTGTTCTGGGGGGCCAGGAGGGGTGAGGTTGGGTAAGAAGGCAGGCATATGGGTTTTTATAGACGGTAGGCTGTATTCGTGGTTGGGAGTCCCTGGGATGTTATGGGGTAGGATTGTTACTGAAGTGTATCAGTATGCAAAAAAGGGACAGGCTGCCCGACGTTTTTGCACGTGAGCGGCAACAGTTTGGGGGTTAGGTCCATGTTGGACATTACGCGGGACATCAAATTCGATGTGCGGCGGTTATTGAGGGACTTTCCTGGCATGGTCATTGTTTTGGTCGGACATGGTGGCTCGTACAACATGGCGGATGGCCAGGTCGGTGGAAAGGGTTAGTAGGGCCAGGAGAAAGATTAATAGGGATGTGAGCAAGTTCATGGTTAGGCATGGGGGATTGGCTATTAGGCACGTGGAATTGGAGTTTGAGAAATGGAGATACCTGAGGGCAGATGGGGTGTATTTGCATGAGGTGGGTATTGACATGTGGGTGTTCGGATTACAAGAGGGTATTTAGAGAGCACTTCGGGTGTGGAGGGGCACCCATAGGTAAGGTGTTTCCTTTGGGTGCTGTGGCGGGTGTTGGTCTTTGCAGGGGAAGGAAGATATTTCAGAAGGAAGAGTTCAGGAACTATCGTTGCTATGGGTCCTGATGGTGGTTTCCAGCTAATGGAGATTAGCTGGAAAGTGTTAATGGGGGCACTGCGGTTAGTGGTTGTCTCTGAGCCAGCATGTCGGCTTGAGGCCTATTAATACACTTGGAGAGGTACCGCAGTGCAGTATTGTTTTTCCACAGATGGTTATGAAGTTCCTGCAAAGACCAACGCTAGGAGATTGATGGGTTGATTAACAGATGTTTCAATGTTTTATGTTAATTTGAATATATATATTTGTTTAAATAAATTAGGCTGCTACGGCCTTGTTAACTCCAACCTTGGTGTGGTCTCAATTAATAAGGTAAGGTTAAGAGGTTGGGGTATATAAGTGGTGGTAGAGTTACCTCTGTTATACAACAGTCATGTGTTTTGAAACCAAGTAGTCCTCTGAAAATAGTGAAATAATATAAACTTCTGCCGAATTCACAGACTGATGGATCCGATATATGTGATGTTGGGTGGGAAAAAACACATATAAATGCCCACTTCCTTCAACTGTACACACTGCAGATGGACTCATAGGTGTTCCTCCAATGGGCCATTTGTAGAGAGAAGACCCTACTGGATCTGGCAGCAGAGGAGGTACTTGGTACTGGATTTAATTGGGACAGCTGAGTGGATTACCGTTCCCATTGGAGGAACACCTATGAGTCCATCTGCAGTGTGTACAGTTGAAGGAAGTGCCTATAGATGATAGTGGAGATCCTTTATTGCTTATGGATGCAATTTATTTCTGTTATTAAGGTGAGAGTTCTGAGAGACTTTAGCGATAAGAGGCAATTTGTGGAATATCTAGGAACATCTATGGGCATTTATATGTGTTTTTTCCCACTCAACATCACATATATCGGATCCATCAGTCTGTGAATTCGGCAGAAGTTTATATTATTTCACTATTTTCAGAGGACTACTTGGTTTCAATACACGTGTTGGTGATATTTTGTTCACGTGACTCAGGAACATTTTGGACACTTTACTGCACTTTTGCACATTTATATTTATATTCAAGATTATTTGATTTCATGTGGAGATATAATTTTATTTTTTCTGCTTAATTTTTTTATATGTTTATATGTTGGGTATTTAATCACAGTGTTTCAATATTAATGTGTTACCTACGTAATCATGTGTATAAAAACCTTCAATTGAGTCATAATAAAGCAGAACAGTTATTTGAAAAGATGCTGAGCGTATCTTTTGTGTTTGTTACTTACTGCAGTAGTTATTATTCATTTGGAACCACTAATCAATATGAGGATAGGAGTTGCCTATCTATAAAATGTCCAGGGCACCAGTCAACAGTAAATGACTTCAAAAATGCTTTGGGACAAACATAAATCTATGCTCAGACAAAAAAGTTAACCAAAAAAAATAAAAAAATACAAAACATATAAAAAAAAGACAAGCAGACTAGTTGGACCACTCTGTCTTTTTTCTGCCATCACCTTTCTATGTCTCACTTGCAGTGTAAGTCCAATCTAATAGATCAGTCACTGGCTCCCAGAAAGGTGACTTTCAGTATCCTTAGCAGTTTTCATTGTCAAACAAGAGCCTAGAACTGCAAATGCAGCCATCTTTTCTGGTTTCTGGAGAGGACATTTACAGAATTAACATACCCAACCCAAGAACCCAAGGGTCTGAGGGGTGTGTTGAAGGGGTTTTGAAGTATTTTATTTTGTTTCTGTGGACAATTTGGCATATATTCTAATTGTAACTATATTTCTTGACTATAGGAATCTTCAACTTACGGTCCCTGAATTTATAATAAAAAACACAACACTGCGTGACATGGGTTTAAATGGCCACAGCAGCCCTGTTATTAACGAATTAACCACTTCAGCCCCGAAAGGATTTATCCCCTTCCCGACCAGAGCACTTTTTGTGATACGGCACTGCATTGCTTAAACTGACAATTGCGTGGTCGTGCAACATTGCACCCAAACAAAATTGACGTCCTTTTTTCCCACAAATAGAGCTTTCTTTTGGTGGCATTTGATCACCTATGCGGTTTTTATTTTTTGTGCTAAAAACAAAGAAAGAGCGACAATTTAAAAAAAAAATAAAAAATTTTTACTTTTTGCTATAATAAATAATCCCCAAAAATATATAAAAAAAAGCAGATTTATTCCTCAGTTTAGGCCAATATGTATTCTTCTACATATTTTTGTAAAAAAAAAAAAAACTGCAATAAGCATATATCGATTGGTTTGCGCTAAATTTATAGTGTCTACAAAATAGGGGATAGATTTATGGCATTTTTATTATGAATTGTTTTTTTATTAGTAATGGCGGCGATCTGCAATTTTTATCATGACTGCGACATTGCGGCAGACACATCGGACTCTATTTTGGGACCATTGACATTTATACAGTGATTAGTGCTAACAAAATGCACTGATTACTGTGTAAATGACACTGGCAGGGAAGGGGTTAAACACTAGGGGGCAATCAAGGGGTTACCTGTGTTCCCTCACTGTGTTCTAACTGTAGGGGGGATGGGCTCACTAGAACATGAGAGAGATCACTGCTCCTGATCACTGGGAGCAGTAGATCCCTGTCATGTTGTTAGACAGAACAAGGGAAATGCCTTGTTTACATAGGCATCTCCCCGATCTGCCTCTCTGTGCCATGATCGCGGGCCACCGGCGGACATCGAGTCCGCGGGACCCGTGGGCATGCTCACGAGCACCCCGCCGGTGATGCGCCCACTAGCCCGCGATTTAAAGGGGATGTACAGGTACGCCCATTGTACCGATGTACATCGTCATACGCTGGTTGGCAAGCGGTTAATAAATAACAGAAACAAAGCAATTTTAACACCAGGAGAGGGTCTTTGGGTGTCCTTAAAGCACATTTTTGACTATTATCGACCATGTCCTCAGCTGCGCCCCATCCGACTCGAAGACGTTGCAACTTCCACATTCTGACTTTCCCCCAGTGGACCTAGCTCCTGGGAGAACCACCAACAACCAACCAGGTGGGAGCGCCATACCCTAGACGGGCCCCCAATAACAATCTGGTTAATCCTTGACCCCCCCAAAGACCCCCTGACCGGCCACGCGAGCCTGAGTGACTCCTTACTCAAGCGTGTCCCTCCACACCTGAAGAGCCCTCTGCATCACGACCTCCTGTAATCCCAAAAACCAGAAATCCATGCCCACAGCATTCAAGTAAACACCATCATCCCTCCAGTAATGAATGGTCAGATCCTCCAGATCCCAGTGCCGAACCACCAAGCCCCCGAGACAAGACAGAAATTGTCCTATCTCCCTGTTAGCTTTAACCCTGGCTTTATTCAAGCTCTCAACAGAGCGAGCATGATGCCAACTATTTCGAGCCACTATGTCCGACCACACTATGACAACTCTGGGGAAATCGCGCATCAAGCGCAAAATGTCAAATTTGACATCTCTAATAAGGTCCCTCGCGGCACAAACCCCCATGTCATTCCCTCCCAAGGAGAGCACCAGAACATAAGGAGGCCTGTCAATTTTGGAATAAAAGTGGAATTCGGGAAGAACACGGCTCCACATCATGCCCCTTCGGGACGTGCATCCGCTTGGATCGCCGTCCAGAAGATGTAAGAGTCTCCCAGAATCCACACAAAACCCTGAGGAAATCCTGTAATAAGAAAAACAAAAGAAAAAACATAGAGCCAAAAGAAAAAACAACAAAACAAGTACAAAACAATGAACAACATTACAGCATATGTGGGCGGACAAAAATTTTAAAACGATCAGACTCCCACCTCCCTATACGCCTCACCACCTGCTGACTCAAACCCCAGCGAGCCGCCTCCACTTGAAAGGAATGAATATTAAACTGGGAAGCTATTCTGCCCGCCCCAACCAAACAGCGCTTGAAATCCGCAGCAAACTGAAAACACGACAGGGATGATCCATCCACATGCCACAAAAACGGCCCCTGCACTCCCTCCCTGACCTGCACATACCTCTGTACAGCGAGAACCGGACACACCGTCTCTGGAAACACTTTGAACAACATCACAGCAACACCCTTGCCCAACTGGTCAGTTTTAGATCTGCTGATATGGAGCTGGACACTGTCGGCAGTGACCTGTACATCTGAAAACATTAACCCACCCACATCACACTTCTTGCTCACTAACTCCCCAATCTGCACGGCCCCAAAAAAAGCCAAGGCAAAAGCCGCTGTAAACAGCTGCACCTCATAAGGGGAAGTACAAACGCTGGGCAAGATCCCTACCAGCTCCTGGAGCAGCTCAAATGACACCAGACGCCTGGAATCTGGTACCACACGCCCACGCTGAAACCCTTTCATGGCCAGTCGCACCATGAAGTCTTTGGTAACAACATGCAGGCCCTTTAGCTTGAAAAGGAAACCTAGAGCAGCCAACCTCCGATTAATTTTGGATACGAATGCACCCACTGTGAACTCCGTCCCGATAACATACAACAGCAGGGAAAGTCTGTCCTGATCCGAAGAGCAACCACCAATGGAACTTACCAATCCGGAGCATTCCCACCAAACTGACGAGTACGCTGCCCAAGTACCCTCACTCACCAAGGGTTGCACCAGGGCACCAGCTATCCCAATGCCAGTCTCCACAGATGTGTGGGACAAGGAACTGCCCGCTGCTCCGCCGCCAGTGACAGCTTCTGGAACCTGTCCCACTGAAAACGAGACAAAGCATTATCAATTGAATTCTCTACTCCTGGGACATGCACAGCTTTCACAACAGGGTGACGCAGCAAGCGCACAACTGGTGGAGATGAAGCAGACAGACTGGACACAACTGCAACCACCCCCCTGTTATCACAAGGAAGGCAAACCCAGTGATTCTGAAACCGAGATCCCCAAATGTCTACCACCACCACAATCGGGAAAAGCTCCAATAGTACCAGTTTGCTCAAAAATCCCACAGCTCGCCACTGCGCATCACACCCCCTGAAAATATACCCTGAAATCCAAGCTGCCAGCCACATCGGTATACAGATCAATATCAAAAGCTGACACCACTGGGGCCATCCACAAGGACCTCAGGTTATAAGAGGTCAAAAACTCCTCCCACACCCACAAATCAGCCTTGTGCTCGCCCGAAAGTCCAATGTAGTGATGCAGCAATCTCACCCCCAAAGTAGCAGCGCTAAGGCGACAGCAGAAAATGCGCCTCATAGGTATGATGCGGCAGGTGAAGTTAAGCTTACCCAACAAGGACTGCAACTGACACTTCATCACCTGCGTGTCAATGATACCCAAGAACCGAATCTCCGTGGAAGGACCCTCCATTTTTTCGAGAGCAAGAGGGATCCCGAACCGCTGTGTGATCCCTTCTAAAGTCTGCAAAAGGACCATACAAACCGTGGACTTTGGGGGCCCGATACAAAGAAAATCGTCAAGGTAATGCAGAACTGAGCGCACTTGTGATTCCTTCCGTACCACCCATTCCACAAAAGTACTAAAAGTCTCAAAATAGGAACAAAAAATGGAGCAGCCCATGGGCAGACATTGATCAATAAAAAACTGCCCACCCCAAAAACAACTCAGCAACTGTTGGCTCTCCCGATGTACTGGCAACAGACGAAAAGCGGATTCAATACCTGTCTTTGCCAACAATGCCCCAGGCCATACCACTGAACTGACCGCCGTATCAAAAGAGGTATACGACACTGAAGTTAAATCAGGCTTAATTGCATCATTCACCGAAGCTCCCTTACGACAAATGATGTATCAGCCTAAATTTGTCGGGTTCTTTTTTAGGGACCACCCCCAAAGGTGACACAAAGGTATGGGTGGTTGATCAAAAGGGCCGGCCATCCTGCCCATTTCAACCTCCTTAGCCAATTTCACAGTTACAACCTGCGGAAACTGAAACGTGGATTTTAAATTCTTGGGCACAGAAGTACAAGTCATAGGTAAAGAACAGGGAGTCCAAAAGCCATTGGCAAAGCCATCTGCAACTAAAACCGCCGCCGCCCTCCTGGGATACCTACTTAGGTATGACAGCATCGCGGACAGGTTTACTGGGGTCCTCCCTTTTTGAATTGGACTCACTGGATTGTTGTTTCCCTTTTTTAAAGCAAACAGAAAGGTTGGATTGCCAACAGTAGTTTTTTTCTGTGTGGCCGACTGTCCAGCGGCATCTGAACCATAGTTCCCCCCCAAAAGGGCTGTTCCAGGGCCCGTGCTTGAGACATGAGCTTCATCCAAAGCCTGAGGCCTTACGGCCTTTCTCTGACGGAACTGTTTCTCATAGCAAAGTCACACCAATCCCCCGTAGACCTCACCAATAGCGTCACCAAGGGCCTCATCAATAGCGTCCAAATAGCAAAGAGGCGGAGAACAATTCTCAGGTCCTTTTTCGCCAATGACGCTCACTAATATAGCAAAAATCTGAAGCCATCTGGAAAAAGTCTGAGGGATAAGACGCCAGCGACGCTTCTCTTCCTCCTCCTCCTTCTTGCTCTCATCCGCCTTCCCTTTGTCTATGTTAAACTTTTCCAAGGGCAAGAGGGAGAATATCTCCACATATTCACCCTGCCAAATCTTTTACCTGACTTTAGGCTTAAGATGAACCCCCAACGGACCCTGAAAGCAGACATAGACCTTGCATTTCGCCGTATCTGTCAGGCAAACCTCATCATTTCCCGACTCCATGGCCTTACGCGACTCTGAGCCACTAACCTTCACTGTCTGGGAGGCAGATTCGACCACCGTTGGAGATAAAGCAACCTCGGTACCCAGTGCTACGTCCTTCCGCCCTTGCTCGCCATGCTGTGACGCGGTGCCAACTGCCGTTGGTAGCGCAGAACGAGGTATGGCCGAAGACATCACGGCCTAAGCCACTAGACGTGGCTATGGCAGGGAGCCACACCCCTGTTGGCCCCAAAATGGGCCCAGCAGGCTCGGACGGAGCACAACGGTCCAACAAATCGCGAAAACTCGCAAAAATTCCACCAAGCCGGGCTCAGGGTTCCTTACCAGCAGACTTACATTAACCCTGCCAGGGGACCCATCCTGATCCCCTGTATCAACCCCCTACACCTTGAGATAAAGAGGTAGTTAAAGAATTTCACTTATCAGGCTGCCTTTGCGCTGGATGATGGTCAGCCACATTTCCGGATCCCAGTTGGCTCCGTAGAGCAGGGCGCACAGCCGCCGACTGCCTGTCGCCGTCATCACTGGAAACCTCGCTGGATTCGCCGGACGATCCACGTAAAGGTGTTGCCGCAGGCACCACGCTTGCTGGAGACTCAGGCCCAGAGCGCCCAGACGTCCTTCGTCCACTTCAGGCACATTCGGAAAGCTGCGGGTATCCCCGTGCAGCCCCAGCTGTAGAAGGGGGTCTCCGGGCCATTTAAAAGGGTGGAGCCACTCCCCCTGTAGCTGTCACTCCATCATCAGTCTTGCCAGGCTGCACCGACACTGAAGAAGCAGCAGAGGGCGCCCAACCCCATCTGCTGCCTGAAGCTGGTCTCTTCCCACATTGAGCCTCTCTCCCAGCCACAGGGGAGGGGGCTGCTCGCTCCGGATTCCTAATGAGCTACCGTGCAGGGGGAACACGAGGCCTCCGGGTCCACAGGATGTCTTCCCAGCACCAGATGAGACAGGGCTCCTGCCCGCTGCAGAACGATTCCCACGCAAAGCTGACCTCCCGCTCGGAACATTAGCAGGAGAGCCAACCGCCAGGTCCTGGGTCAGTGAAGAGGGGGAGGAGGGAGGGTGAGAACATGGCGTCCCCTCCTCCCGTGGGTCCCGCCGGTGAAAGGGATTCCTCCTAGGCCCGCTGCTGGAGCCAGAGGCATGGGGCACAACAGGGGACACTGGAGGGTTCCTAGTGGAGCTCCCATGCTGCCGCCGGACCCGGGGGATGAGAATGGTTTAGGCGCTCAGGAGGACGAAACCTCCTAGCACGTTTGGAAGATGGGGGGACCCAGGAGGAGGCGGATCAACCCCCGACCCCCCTACCATGCCCATCAGTGGCTGCTGGAGCCACTGCGGACCCCGCACAGCAGCTGCGGCCCTGACCTGGTCTCATAGGGCCTCCAGCTCGCTCATACTGTCTGTTATTTCTCTGCAGAGGAACAGCAGAAACTCTTCGCATCAACTGAACTTTCCAGAATGATTACCCATCAGCCCTTGCACAGAAAAGCCCTTGCGGCTCCACTCTAAACATCTGACCCTTAAGCCATCAATCAGGTAAGCTACGCCCCCTACCCCACTAACTAATGATTTCTTTAACTCTTCTCAGTCCTGTTCCTCCCTTAGACATGCCGACCCTGTGTCTATTTTCTCTTCTCCGGGTCTCGCTATATGACAAGGTTTTGCAATCCGACAACCAAAATATTTTTGAAAAGAAGGACATTATGACACATTAAAGACCAAATATGATATGAATCTTATGCATAGTATATCTTTCCATTTATCAGTGTAACCACTTTTCATGGATGTAGCTCCATAACCATAAGAGATTGCATGAGACATGACTGTGTGCAGTTCATCTATATGTCAGTATAGGTTACCAGCCCACGGATGTGTATTCCTCAAATTCAATGTTTAACAACGACCTATTTATTACTTAGCCAAATAGGAGTCTTCTGAAGACTCTGCTGGAGATTTTGGGACAATGTTGTATTCCTTCTTAGCTAGCCTGTATACTATCAAAGGTATACACCATCTGGTGTGTGATCTATCAAATATATCATCCTCTCTGGCTGCCAACCAGAAACATGATAATTAAATCTAACTGTTCTTGTTACTGACTTGCGTTTTTTAGAGAAATATGTGACACTGCGAACTAACCTGCTGGAAAAAGTTTTTCCAATTTTATCATATGCAGCCACTGTTTGGGTATTTTGACAGCTAGGTGTCAAATAGCCACCTTGGGGATTTGTTCCTCCGCACTGTACAGCGTGGCTGGAGGAAATAATTAGTTAAAAAAAAAACGCGTACAGCCAGCTTAAAGGCTGCATCCACTGTTAAGACCATGTTACAACCAAAATGGCCCTCCCTGTAGCAGCTAACAGAACTAAAATCGGCACTGTTGTGCAGGGTCCACATAGTTGTGTCATTCATTCATGGGTTTGTAGAATTCACCTCCGTAACATCTCTAAAATTTGCCCATTTTTAACAAATGAAACCACCAAGCTCCTCATTCACTCTCTCGCCTTGACTATTGCAACTCCCTTCTCATTGGCCTGCCTCTCCATAGGCTATCCCCTCTCCAGTCTATCATGAATGCTGCTGACAGGCTTATACACCTTACCCACCATTCAGCGTGCGCCAACCCTCTTCTCCAATCCCTACACTGGCTCCCAATTGCCCATCGAATTAAATTAAAAATACTAACCACAACATACAAAGCCATTCACAACACTGCCCCGAGCTACATCACCAATCTTGTCTCCAAATATCACCCAAACCGTCTTCTCTGCTCTTCTCAAGACCTCCTACTCTCAAGCTCCCTCGTCTCCTCCTCCAAAGCTCATCTCCAGGATTTCTCTAGAGCCTCTCCCATCCTCTGGAACTCGCTACTTCAATCTGTCCGGCTATCTCCTACTCTTGCTACCTTCGGGCAATCTCTGTAAACTCATCTCTTCAGGGAAGCCTATCACGCCTCCAACTAATCTTTTACCACTTCCATCAGCCCATTCCCCACAGTTACAACCTTTTGTACCACCTGCCCCACCCTATTAGATTGTAAGCTCTTCTGAGCAGGGCCCTCTTAATCCTCTTGTATTTTATTGTATTATAACTGTATTGTCTCTCTTTTATATTGTAAAGCATTGCATAAACTGTTGGTGCTATATAAATACTGTATAATAATAATAATAATAATAATAATAATGGGACACAAGTCCCATTGGTTAAACTAACAGTCTCATCTTCCACTGCTGCAGAAGGACCGGTAATTCTCAATGCAATACCAGTGTAGAGATCACCACACTTATAGTCCATTGGCCCTTCCTCCAGCTCTAACTGAAAGCCTGTACCTACAGGGAGGGAGCTGGAGAAGATTCTGCAGGAGCCTGGCATTGCACCCATGATCCACTGACCACAGCTGCAATGCTTTTCAGACTCATTTGCAAAAAAATTAATGCAAAAACATAGCATGGGAAAAACACATATGGAGAGGTAATGGTGCTGCACACCACAGGTAATATATTATGGGAAAATTCCCCCAGAGGGTTTTTTTTTAGAAGCAAAGTGAATGAATAGTAGATACATTTGGAAAAATATGTTCTTTATTAAAAGTTATTGGCATACAATATTTCCATGATAGTTAAAATATGAGCTCTAAAGAAGGCATGCCTAAAAGTGCAAAAGATGCAAACACAGAATTGTACATACGATTACATGACAAATAATGTCTAATAATGTAATTATTAGATGTATGTTATGTACATTAGACATTATCTGTCATGCAATGGTATGTACAATTCTGTGTTTGCATCTCTTGCACTTTTGGGCATGCCCCCTTTAGAGCTCATATTTTAACTATCATGGAAATATTATATGCCAATAACTTTTAATAAAGAACGTATTTTTCCAAATGTATCTACTATTCAATCACGTTGCTGCTAAAAAACCCCTCTGGGGGAATTTTCCCATAATAAACGCAAAAACATGTGCATTTATTTTTTTTTTTTTTAAAAGGTGAACTTTAGTGTACTGCTATTCTGCTGAAATGTTGCTGAAATCTGCAGACCATAATGCTCTATCAGTTACCTGCTAAAATATTTTACAGTCTAATCTATGAATATTACACCCAAAATTGCATTATATTTTGCCCTGTACTATAAAGTTTTTTTTTTTTTTTTTGTATCTTCGGGGCCACTTCACAACACTATGGTGTGTTTGCACACATACGTTAACATGTATTGCTTCAAGGCTTTTACACACCAAAATGCACCAAAAATGTGTCCGTACCATTTCTGTTCACACATTGCAATACTGAATTCTGCAACACACATCCATCCATCCATCCATCCATCCATCCATCTATCCATCCATCCATCCATCCAGAATGCAAGACACTGCATTGCACCCGTGCATCTAATGCACAAGTAAAATTTACTGCAACACAACAGTGTGAATTTGCTTCAAATGTTCCCTGACTTGTTTTCTTCTGTGTTTTACTCACCTCGTTTGCTTGCTTGGTTATGTTTGGTATATCCTGAAATTCTTCACAGTCTTGTGCAATGTACAGTACTGCCGCGTACATAACATCCCCCACTGTGTAAAGATCTGTTTAGTTTTCATGGACTCCTCCCTCTCCAGTACACTAGGAATGTTAATGCTATGGTACAGATCAGTTTACATGATTAAACACTATACATAATGCACAGGATCACTGAGGCTGGGTTCACACTTGTGCGATGATAGACATCACATGTGATTCGCACGGCATTGCTGAGCAGATCACATGCGATGTGTGTTTGATGCAAATTCAGCAAAACAGATGTATGGCTGAAATCGCTTCGCATTCGCACCAAAATGGTGCAGGACCCTTCTTTTGGTCCGCACTGGAATCGGATCGCACGGGCGTTCACACCTATGCAATCCTATTCCTGCACCATTTCACAGTTTGCATTGCGATCTGCGAACCGATCTGGGGGTGTCATTAACTTTATATTGACACCCGCAGCGGTTCACAGATGTCAGTGTTAACCGCCGGCTATTCAGGTGCGATGTGGGAACCCACACAGGATTCGCAGGGTTTCTCACATTGCACATGCGTGAACCGGGACTGACAGACTTCAGGAAAAATTGCAATTTTCTCACTCCTATCAGTTGTTAGCAGAAATACATGCAAGTTCTATACACTGGGTGTGGATATCTCTAGCGCACACTCATCAACCTAGGAGTCAAACCAAGCTATTTGTGAAACTGCGTGTACATTCATTCTTTGTGAAAATTTAATGTTACTTGTTATTTTCTCTTTAGGTCGGACCTTCTTCAATATTAACCACTTAAGGAAAAAGCCTCTTTCTGAGATTGGTTGTTTACAAGTTAAAAACAGGTTTTATTGCTAGAAAATTACTTAGAGCCCCCAAAAATGATACTTCAAAAATTGCGCCCGCTCGTGGAATGGCGACAAACTTTTACCCTTAAAAATCTCCATAGGCGACATTTAAAAACCTCTACAGGTTGCATGTTTTGAGTTACAGAGGAGGTCTAAGGCTAGAATTATTGCTCTCGCTCTATCGATCGCGGTGATTCCTCACATGTGTGGTTTGAACACCGTTTTCATATGCGGGCGCTACTCACGTATGCATTCGCTTCTGTGCGCGAGCTCGGTGGGACGGGGCGTGTTTAAAACATTTTTTTTTTCTTATTTATTTTACCTTTTATTTTTTATTTTTACACTGTTCTTTTTAAAAACAAATTGTGTCACTTTTATTCTATTACAAGGAATGTACACATTCCTTGTAGTAGAAAAAAAGCATGACAGGATCTCCTAAATATGAAGAAAATAAGAGGTTGCGCTAGTACTAATAAAACACAATAAATACTTTACAGTGAAGAAAGAATTCACATGAGGATTATAAATAAATCAATGTGCAATACTCAGTAAAAAAAAAATTATATATAAAAGTCCATAGATTAAAGCATCACTCAAGTGTTGTGAAAAAGTCCATGAGAATAAAACATCAATGAAGTGTTATAAAACGTCCAAATCACCAAAAAAAATATTGTGATGTAATGAAGATTGAAAAAAAAAAAATCCAAGTGATAAATACTCAAGATCTGTGTTAACTAGAAGGGGTCCACCACCAGATGTTGAAGGGGTTACTCCTTACCAGGTGCCCTGGAAGACGTGATGATGTCACGAAACGCGTAGGGCGGAGCCAGACGACGCGCTGACGTCACCCCCAAGCGAGCTGCTTTCCAGTAGGACGGGTTTGTCCGTGCTCCGGTGGCCACGGAGCCGGACTTAAGGCTGTTTTCCATCTGACACTTTGTAAGTGTATATCTGTTTTTATCTATTTTTAATAAAATGTAAAGTGGTTTTACACTATGTGAGCCCCTTCTATTTTTTGGTACCCATGCCCTGGGCCATTGGAGAGGCTGCTGACGAGATGACCCCTAGTGGACACCGCTGGTAATCCCCATTTTGGCTTTAAAGATCTCTGCTTGCTGTGATCCTCTGTAGTGGGGGGTCATGGCCTTCTGGTAAGGAGTAACCACTTCAACATCTGGTGGTGGACCCCTTCTAGTTAACACAGATCTTGAGTATTTATTACTTGGATTTTTTTTTTTCAATCTTCATTACATCACAATATTTTTTTTGGTGATTTGGACGTTTTATAACACTTCATTGATGTTTTATTCTCATGGACTTTTTCACAACACTTGAGTGATGCTTTAATCTATGGACTTTTATATATAATTTTTTTTTTTACTGAGTATTGCACATTGATTTATTTATAATCCTCATATGAATTCTTTCTTCACTGTAAAGTATTTATTGTGTTTTATTAGTACTAGCGCAACCTCTTATTTTCTTTATGTTTTTTCACAATTGATGTTTTTGTGAGGATTGCTGCTTTTCACTGTATTTTATTTTGTACTTGGTTTTTAGCGCAGTTTCTCCCACCATTTTCTCCTAAATATGAGATCTGGGGTCAAAAAGACCTCAGAGCTCATATTTACACTAAAATGCAATAAAAATAAAATAAAAATAAAATTTTGTCATTTGAAAAAAAAAAAATGGCCCTTTAAGAGCTATGGGCGGGAGTGACGTTTTGACCTCGCTTCCGCCCTGTAATGGTATGGAGACGGGTGGGGGCCATCTTCCCCTCACTTGTCTCCATACCCAGGAAGGACAAGGATCCGATCACCTCCGCGGCTACCGACGGTTCCGGTAAGCGGCGGAGGGCACCGGAGAGCGGCGGGAGGGGGGAGGGCCCTCTCCCGCCGCCGATAAAAGTTATCTTGCAGCAAATAGACTATTATCGGAACCCGGACCGCTCGCCGAAGAAGAGGATACCAGGGTTATGGCAGCTAGCTGCTGCCATAACAAAGATATCCCTCTTCAAAGTTAGGACATACAGTATCTAACAAAAGTGAGTACATCCCTCACATTTTTGTAAAAAATGTATTATACCTTTTTATGTGACAACACTGAAGAAATGACACTTTGCTACAATATCAAGTAGTGAATGTACAGCTTGTATAACAGTGTAAATTTTCTGTCCCCTCAAAATAACTCAACACACAGCCATTAATGTCTAAACTGCTGGCAACAAAAGTGAGTACACCCCTAAGTGAAAATGTCCATATTGGGCCCAAAGTGTCAATATTTTGTGTGGCCACCATTATTTTCCAGCACTGCCTTAACCCTCTTGGGCATGGAGTTCACCGGAGCTTCATAGGTTGCCACTGGGGTCCTCCTCCATGACGACATCACAGAGCTGGTAGATGTTAGAGACCTTGTGCTCCTCCACCATCCGTTTGAGGATGCCCCACAGATACTCAATAGGGTTTAGGTCTGGAGACAGGCTTGGCCAGTCCATCACCTTTACCCTCAGCTTCTTTAGCAAGGCAGTGGTCGTCTTGGAGGTGTGTTTGGGGTCGTTATCATGTTGGAATACTGCTCTGCGACCCAGTCTCCAAAGGGAGGGGATCATGCTCTGATTCAGTATGTCACAGTACATGTTGGCATTCATGGTTCCCTCAATGAACTGTAGCCCCCCAGTGGGGGCAGCACTCATGTAGCCCCAGGCCATGACACTCCCACCACCATGCATGACTGTAGGCAAGACACTTGTCTTTGTACTCCTCACCTGGTTGCCGCCACACACGCTTGACACCATCTGAACTAAATAAGTTTACCTTGGTCTGATCAGACCAGAGGACATGGTTCCAGTAATCCATGCCCTTAGTCTGCTTGTCTTCAGCAAACTGTTTGCAGTCTTTCTTGTGCATCATCTTTAGAAGAGGCTTCCTTCTGGGACAACAGCCATGCAGACCAATTTGATGCAGTGTACGACGTATGGTCTGAGCACTGACAGGCTGACCCCCCGCCCCTTCAACCTCTGCAGCAATCCTGGCAGCACTCATACGTCTATTTCCCAAAGACGACCTCTCGATATGACGCTGAGCACGTGCACTCAACTTCTTTGGCTGGCCATGGCGAGGCCTGTCCTGAGTGGAACCTGTCCTGTTAAACCCCTGTATGGTCTTGGCCACTGTGCTGCAGCCCAGTTTCAGGGTCTTGGCAATCTTCTTATAGCCTATGCCATCTTTATGTAGAGCAACAATTCTTTTTTTCAGATCCTCAGAGAGTTCTTTGCCATGAGGTGCCATGTTGAACTTCCAGTGACCAGTATGAGAGAGTGAGAGCGAAATTTAACACGCCTGCTTCCCATTCACACCTGAGACCTTGAACACTAACGAATCACATGACACTGGGGAGGGAAAATGGCTAATTGGGCCCAATTTGGAAATTTTCACTTAGGGGTGTACTCACTTTTGTTGCCAGCAGTTTAGACATTAATGGCTGTGTGTTGAGTTATTTTGAGGGGACAGCAAATTTACACTGTTATAAAAGCTGTACACTCACTACTTTACATTGCAGCAAAGTGTAATTTCTTCAGTGTTGTCACATGAAAAGATATAATAAAATATTTACAAAAATGTGAGGGGTGTACTCACTTTTGTGAGATACTGTATATCGGCGTGCAGCGGTCTGGAAGTGGTTAAGAATAGTGTGAATCAGGATTATAGCCACTTGATGGAACTGATGATCATATTAAATAAATACGTAAGTAAATAATAAACATTCAATTAACAAATTGATTAAACAACTTAATTAATAAATTATAAACATAAAAAAAAACTTAATAAGTAACTTAATTAAATCATATAATTAAATAAATTAATACTTATTTACTATGATCAGCAGCTTCATCTTATATAAATAATGTGGTATTTTTCAGATTTGGGGCAATCACCACACAGAGTTACACAGTTGGTATGTTTGAATAAAGACACTAGTCCATCCAGTTCCACGAGAGAGTGTGTGAGTATTTATGGCTCTACCATTTTCAAAATCCCTGTACATTGTGTTAGCTAAGAAACACATCTAAGAGATTTATTTTTTATTTTTTATCTACCCTCCCTGCTGACATCACCAACTGTGAAAGAGAGTTCCACATTCTTACAGCTCTAATAGTAAAGAACTCCTTAAGCTTCTGGCCCAACTTCATTGTATGGCCACGTATCTTCTTTAACCACTTCAGCCCTGGAAGATTTTACCCCCATCCAATTTTTGCGATTCGGCACTGCGCCGCTTTAACTGACTAATTACGTGGTCGTGCGACATTGCAACCAAACAAAATTGACGTCCTTTTTTTCTCACAAATAGAGTTTTCTTTTGGTGGTATTTGATCACCTCTGCGGCTTTTATTTTTTGCACTATAAAGAAAAAAAGAGCGACAATTTTGCGGCAATGTACAGCTAGTGTTAATTATGAAAGAAAACAGTTCCACCATCTATGAGGTTGGCCAAGATTCCCACTTTCTGTCAAAGATTCTATGGAGTCCGTAAGAGTGTGATGGATACATTCCATCAGTCTCACCGACTCCATGCGCTGAAGCACCTGAGACCAGGGGACTGTTTGTTTATGCCAGTTTAGGGCTATTGCCCATTGCACTGCCCCAAACAATGTGTGGATAAGCTTTTGCTCTGGGGGTATGACTTCAGGGAGATCTGCAAACAAAATACACATTTGAAATGTCAAGGTGACGTTTGAACCAATTATTTGTAATACTTTTGTTGTTGTCTGCTGCCAGAGGGAGCGTAACTCCCTACAGCTCCAAAAAATATGGAGTAGGGTACCTCTCTCTCCACAGTCCCTGAAACATCTGTCTGTGACAGTGGGGAACATTTTATGGATTCTGACCTCTCTCCCAGGAGGGCGCAATGGGCTCTTTTCTTGCCGAGTTTTAATTACATTGTCTCATTCTTACCTGGTACTAAGAATGTAAGGGCTGATGGCTGATGGCTTGTCACGACAATTTCCTCCACTTCCAAGATGGAGTCAGTTCCAATTTCTGTGATTGCTCCTGATCGTATTCTGGCTACGGTTTGCACCAGTCTGCAGTGTGCCCGTAAGTGTGGGCGGAGAGGATGGGCGGAGTGGAGCGGGGAGGATGGGTGGAGCGGGCGGGGACTGTGTGCCCGTGAATGACCAGTGTGTGTACTATCTCCCGAGCGGCGGTGGGCCCCCCTACAGTGGCAGAACGCAAGGGCCCAGTCGCAAGTGCGACTGCTGCGACCCTGGAAATTTCGCCACTGGTTCTTTTTCTCTTCAAGCCGCTTTATTCCTTTTCTTATTTCCATTGGGTCCCATGCCTTCTTTATCTGCATTTTATTTAAATCCTGTGCAACCATTTTTTTAAGCACATCAAAATGTCCATCACTTCCGGGTGGTGGATTGAAAAGTGATCTATTCCTTAAAGTGCTATGTGCATAGCAGTCAGGGTTGGTCATTCTTCTTGTTGTTTCTCCAGGTTTTGAGAGCATATATTTTTTGATATTGAGTTTCCTTGTAAACTTTTGAATGTCCACATTTGTTGTAAATTTATTAAAATTCTTCTTTGAGGCAAATTTAAGTCTCCTATCAAAGGTATTAATTTCTTCTTGTGTTAACTCAATACCACTAATATTGATGATTCAATTCCCTCTTACTCTCTTTTTCTTTTTGAGCCCTGCTCTGCATTCTCTCTTCTTTCTACGCTTCCCTTCCTTGTGGCTTGGAGGATCTCCTTGTCTCCGGTCTTAGGGATCTCCTGCCTCCGTTTCCTCCATCTGGATTTCTTGGAACTCTCCGCTGACGTTCCTCTAAAAAATGATGTGAGGTATAATCATGGTAATCTTGGTATCTCACATCCTGATCATGACGCATGTATAGAGCTCTATGGGGATCTATATCCCCTCTCAGAGCGTCATAACTGTTAGAGGTTGATATTGGACTTCTCCTATTTTCATAGTATGGGGGTTACCTCCCTACCGTTATTGGGGGTAACGTTGGCGATCCTGCCAATAAGGCGTTGGGCTTCTTCTTTTCCGATAGTGATTTTGATCTGGAGTTCTTCTTTCCCAACGTTGTTCATATTGAAATTGGGATTGTTGATAGTAAGGACCTTTATACGGTGTTTTTTTCCAGTTGTTTTTCCACTGAGGTTTTTTCCAGTGGTTATTTTGTCCTTGTCCATTCGGTGTTCTATAGATCTGTGGGTTATTTCTAGGTGGATTCCGTGGGGTCCTTGGGTGATCTTCCCATTGATTGGGGTTCATAGGGTGTTCTACAGTAGTAATTAAAGGTGCGATTTTTATTTCTCTCTCTGGGGTGGAGAAAGTAGATGGAATAGTTACAACATTACTTTTCCACTTATAGGCAGTTTCTTCCTGGTAATCTTTTGCGTCTCTAAGAAATTTCCTCTTTTTCCTTGTTGCGGTGTCCTTATTTTTTGTATTATATCTTTATTTAGTTGGTTTGATAGAGTGGTATATTCTGGTGATTCCTTCAATGGGTCTAGTTTTTCTTTTACTTCAGATATCTGTTCATCTATTTTTATTAATTTTACAATGTTTCCTTTTAAATAAGAACTGTAAAGGCCCTGTACACACGGTCAGACATTGATCGGAAATTCCGACAACAAAATCCATGGATTTTTTCCGACGGATGTTGGCTCAAACTTGTCTTGCATACACAAAGTTGTCGGAAAATCCGATCGTTCTGAACGCGGTGATGTAAAACAAGTACATCTGGACTATAAACGTGGGCAGTAGCCAATAGCTTTCCTCTCTTAATTTATTCTGAGCATGCGTGGCACTTTGTGCGTCGGATTTGTGTACACACGATCGGAATTTCCGACAACGGATTTTGTTGTCGGAAAATTTTATAGCAAACTCTCAAACTTTGTGTGTCGGAAATTCCGATGGAAAATGTGTGATGGAGCCTACACACGGTCGGAATTTCCGACAACAAGGTCCTATCTCACATTTTCCGTTGGAAAATCCGACCGTGTGTACAGGGCATAAGACCTCAAGACCTTTTCCATTATAGAATGATAACCATTCATTTATCGAATCCTCATCCAACAGTCCATCATTAATAGGAACATCCCAACTATGTCCCACCATGAATTTGTTTTTTTCTCCATGAAATGTCCCATTTTTCTAAATAACCCTTCTATGTCATCATTCATTTTAGTGTCTTGTTTGGTAAAAACATCATTTAAGTTAATAGTTCTACTCTCTAGATAATCAAACACCTGCATGGTTGCAGCACAAGTGGTAAGTGGTAAAGTGCAATGCACTACCAACGGTGTATCAATACAAATAAAGTGCTAATTAATAAAGTACATACATATAAAGTGCTAAATGAAAAAAGCAGCTAAACTTTTATAGTGTAACCAACACCTCTAAAAATGTATATCGTGTAGTGAAGGTTATGGTGATTATCTCCCCATCTTCACTTGTCCTGCATTACTATTTTATCCCACAAGCCTTGTACAAGTGGCTGATATATATTTTTACCTTTTTACCTTTTATTTTCAAACAGTTCCACCTCTAGTGTTGAGATGGAGGCTTGGTTTTATTTAAGTCATTTTCTAACAAGATTTGATCAACTTGGGATGCTCTATGCAGCATAGGTTAGAGTGACACTTGGCTGTATGTATGAATGTATATGTAGCAATAACTTTCGGTGGAGCTGCTGGTTTAAGCGGGCTTGTTACCTTCACTCTCGACACCTCTGCTTCACCGGCACCGGGTCTAGGGTTCCGTTGCGTTTACCTCTGGACGATATAAGCACCAAACACTTGAGTGGGTTTTCCAATGCTTTTAATAAAATGAACAAAGGAAGTAGCAGGAAAGAGGTAGTAGGAAAGCTGCAGGGAAGCTCAAATACCTTTCTGTTGTATTTCTTCAGAACATTCTTTGTAATTGAACACTTGTAATTGAATAGTCCGCCTTTCGTAGGATTCAATCTTTGCCTGTCTGGATAGACACCTCTCACTTGCCTAGCAGCCAGTACGCAGCACGAACAAAAGTCTCTGCTACAGATTTATCTGGAATAAAACCCGTACAATCCTCTGCCACAGGATGTATTGGTTTGTAATGAATGTCAGATACAGTACTTGAACCTTTAAGCCAACCCGGCAGTACTATACTGTGAGATTACTTCGGAATTCGTCCTCCAACCGAGTCACCAGGCCCCTCTCCAGATCAGCACTCTGCATGATCCTTCCATGACGGGTCCTCCCCTGGGATCTTCTCGGTTGTCCAGCTTCTTCACTCAGGATAGACAGCTCAGGACCATTCCTCCGCTGCTGTGGTAGGCCCCAGACAGACTTCTGGGCCCACCCACACGCCGCAGCGACACGGGCCTCCGGAACGGAGGACCACGAAGTGGTATTCCTAATGCATACCTGTCGGCCAGGAGGGTCAGCAGGTGGCTGAAAATGAACCCTAAAACATGGCGTCTGTCAAGCTGGAACAGAGGCAAATCTAACTTCCTATAACAAGCGACCCACTAAATTTACCTATCAGCGGTAGATAAAATCTACCAGCGCTACATATATAAAGCGTTAAAGTAGCATGGCGCCCATTCCTGGGAAGAAGACTTTGGTGATGAAACACCAAACGGGAAACACCATCTTCGGTAGCCGACAAGTTTGTTATGCATTGTGCAATTCTTTTTTAACATTTTGACATTTTAAGATTACAAAACATTTTAAAGGGTTTTACACTATTCAATTCATACTGTATGTTTTCTCTTATGCTAACTGCTGATGTTTGGAAAAATGGGCTGGAGTTCCCAGCTTGTTTGACCTTTCTTTCATTAGAAGGTCCCCTGTGTTCTCACTTGCCTAACGAAGGGGCCCTGTGTGGCTCCGAAACGTTGCTGTATGTTTATCATGTGATCATGAAAATAAAGCTTTGGACGCTTTCAAGGAATCCTTGGTGCGCTGATGACGTTTCTTCTCTTTGATCATCCACCGGTTCCAGCCTATGGTCATTACAGCACTGAAGAGTCATTGGTTCCAAGAGAGAAGTGGAACCCTTTCACACATTGGAAGCTTTTTTTCATTTTTTTTTTTCCCTGTAGGACTATATTTTGTGAATCACTTTTACTTTAATTCAATATGTATCTATTAGAACAGCACTTTATGTGTGTATATATATATATATCTATCTATATATCTCTATAGATAGATATATATCTATCTATATAGATATATATCACCCTGATGTTTAGGCAGGGTTGCTCTTAAATTTACCTGCCAAGTCATAGTTACCTTGGCCGGTTAATGGTGAAGTAGCAGGTAGAATATCGGTAAAATGACGTTGCTGGACAAAGGACTCAATTATGGGAGATTTTTTCCACTCTTGGCCAAAAGTGGACCACCTCGCCCGACTAGTGTCCGAATGTCAAGTGTCCAAAATACAGTGTACATATAATTTCAGCATATTGCGTCACAAGCGAACAGGCGGTACATTTCCGTTATACAAAGCATTCTAATCTTTTAAAAATCAACCTAAAATCAACCTACGCACCCTAAACCAGACAAGTTCTGCAAAACATGCATTTTTAACTTTATGCAAAACTTTTGTTTCTCTGCAGTATGCCCTTGCGGTTCCTTCATCTGTCTTAAATGATTTCAGCAAGCAAGCTTTTTGCACAAAAAGAGGAATGTAGCAGATTCCTGTGATGGGAGGGGGAGTGAATAAGCTCAGTGTCTTTAACCACAACCTGTCACAAGTAGTTTCAACATGAAATACAATAAATATGATTCTTAGCTGAAATTCGAAATCTGTCTTACTACACACATAACTATAGCCATATAAACTGACCCTCGTTGCCACTTCAATAGGGGGTCAACTGACTTTGCCCTAATTCTGTAATTGCTGCACTTCTCTCTTCTGTTGTCAGGTAGCTGGGTACCTGGTGACATTAGTTAAGACAAGGGCATTGCAAGGACCGATTAGATTTCTTGAATCCCTTGGCCTGCTGGGAGAGACTATATATTTGGGTGGAGTCAGGTGATCAGTGTTTTGTACCACCTGGACCGCTGTCTGGGTGGACTCTGGCTGCTAGGCCAGAGTCTGAGGCTTATACCAGGGGAATCTGACTGCTGGGCTATCTGAGGGCCTATCCAGAAGCAAATGAGTAGCGTAGGGTTTGGCCTGCGGCTTGTAGTCCAACCAGAAGTGACGGTTCTGCCGCCTGGAGAACCTGTCGTGGTCGGAGGTAAAAGGGAAGCTGTCACCACTAAGGGACCAACCACCTTATTACCAGGGACCACAGTGAGTAGCTGAAGCAAGTACCAGAGCAGTATTCTCACCAACCGGGGACAGTGAAGAATTGGGAAACTTCAACAGGTGTCAAGGTAGGGATCCAGCCAGTGGAGGTGACGCTTGCAGAGCAGCCTTGTGTGCCAAGCCAGGGACCGAACAGGCCAGTGGGGTGAAGCTTGAGGAATATCTTGGATGCCAAGCTAGGGACCCAGCAGGGATGCGGGGGTGACGTTTGAGGAAGATACTGAGTGAGAAAGTTGTAGAAGCTCAGGAGGTCCAGTGGCAGTGGATCAGCATGTCCAGTGAGAGAGACTGAGTGCTCAGTTGAGTGAAGATCTATAATAGGAGATTGTAGAGGAAGTGAAAGAGTTCATGTTCAAGATTGTTGCCATAGGAGACAGCGATCCTACTCATGCAGATGTGGTGTCTTGCTGGATGCCTTTCCCTGCATGGCTGTCTACCTATAGAAGTCTCGGAGTCTGCTAATTACCATTGCAACTACTAAAGGGCCCTAACTCACTCTCCCACAGTTCTGTTCAAGAAAATAAATATCTACTTTGAATCTACTTTGCATTACACCCACCCAGTGGCGTAGCGTGGGTTGTCAGCACCCGGGGCAAGGCAAGTAATTTGCTCCCCCCACCCCTAACCTGCGGACTTTTAGCTATCCCTGAGTCCCTTCAAATGCAATAGTACTGACCTACCTGATTCCTATACTGTACACTACATTGTCCAATACACTGACCACTATACTATACTGTCCACTATATTACACTGACCACTACACTGTCCACTATACTACACTATACTGACCACTATACTGACCACTACACTGTCCACCATACTACACTGACCACTATACTACACTATATTGACCACCATACTACACTGTCCACTATATTACACTGACCACCATACTACACTGACCACCATACTACACTGTCCACTATACAACACAATATAATGACCACCATATTACACTGTACTGACCACCATACTACACTGACCACTATACTACACTATACTGACCACCATACTACACTGTCCACTATACTACACTGTCCACTATACTACACTAACCACTATACTACACTGTCCACTATACCATACTACACTGACCACTATACTACACTGTCCACTATACTACACTGTCCACTATACTACACTGTCCACTATACAACACAATATAATGACCACCATACTACACTGTACTGACCACCATACTACACTATACTGATTACCATACTACACTGACCACTATACTACACTATACTGACCACCATACTACACTGTCCACTATACTACACTGTCCACTATACTACACTAACCACTATACTACACTGTCCACTATACTACACTGTCCACTATACTACACTAAACACTATACTACACTGTCCACTATACTACACTACACTGACCACCATACTACACTGTCCACTACACTACACTGACCTCCATACTAAACTACACTATACTGACCACTATACTACACTACACTGACCACTATACTACACTGTCTGTTATACTACACTGTCCACTACACTACACTGTCCACCATACTACACTATACTGACCACCATACTACACTGTCCACTATACTACATTACACTGACCACCATACTACACTGTCCACTACACTGACCTCCATACTAAACTACACTATACTGACCACTATACTAACCAGTATACTATACTACACTAACCACTATACTGACCACCATACTACACTGACCACTATACTACACTGTCCACTATACTACACTACACTGTCCACTATACTGACCACCATACTACACTATACTGACCACTACACTAACCACTACACTATACTGACCATCATACTACACTACACTGACCACCATACTATACTACACTGTCCACTACACTATACTGACTACCATACTACACTACACTGACCACTACACTACACTGACCACCACACTATACTACACTGACCACTATACTACACTATACTGACCACTATACTGACCACCATACTACACTACACTGACCACCATACTACACTACACTGACCACCATACTACACTACACTGTCTACCACACTATACTACACTGTCCACTACACTACACTGACCACCACACTATACTACACTGTCCACTACACTACACTGACCACCACACTATACTACACTGTCCACTACACTACACTGACCACCACACTATACTACACTGTCCACCACACTATACTACACTGTCCACTACACTATACTGACCACTATACTGTCCACTACACTAACCACTATACTACACTACACTGACCTCCATACTAAACTACACTATACTGACCACTATGCTAACCACTATACTATACTACACTAACCACTATACTACACTATCCACTACACTGCCCCCCATACTGACCACTACACTACACTGACCTCCATACTATACTACACTGTCCACTACACTATACTGACCACCATACTACACTACACTGACCACCATACTATACTACACTGTCCACTACACTACACTGACCACCATACTACACTACACTGACCACTACACTATACTGACCACCATACTACACTACACTGACCACCATACTATACTACACTGACCACTACACTATACTGACCACCATACTACACTACACTGACCACCATACTATACTACACTGTCCACTACACTATACTGACCACCATACTACACTACACTGACCACTACACTACACTGGCCACCATACTACACTACACTGACCACCATACTATACTACACTGTCCACTACACTATACTGACCACCATACTACACTACACTGACCACCATACTATACTACACTGTCCACTACACTATACTGACCACCATACTACACTACACTGACCACTACACCACACTGACCACCATACTATACTACACTGTCCACTACACTATACTGACCACCATACTACACTACACTGACCACTACACTACACTGACCACCATACTATACTACACTGTCCACTACACTGACCACCATACTATACTACACTGTCCACTACACTATACTGACCACCATACTACACTACACTGTCCACTACACTATACTGACCAGCATACTACACTACACTGACCACTACACTACACTGACCACCATACTACACTACACTGACCACCACACTATACTACACTGTCCACTACACTATACTGACCACTACACTAACCACTATACTATACTACACTACACTGACCTCCATACTAAACTACACTATACTGACCACTATGCTAACCACTATACTATACTACACTAACCACTATACTACACTACACTGTCCACTACACTGACCTCCATACTATACTACACTACACTGTCCTGCCTACAGTCTCTCCCCCCCTTCTCACTCACCTTCTTATCCTGGCCTGCATCGATCCGGATGAGGAGGAGAAGACAGCGGCGGCTCACATTCTTCTCTCCCCCGCGCTCTGGCTGCTGCCATGTTCAGTATCCAGCGCCCTGTGATTGGGCGTATGGGGGGGTCATGTGCGGAGGCGGGACTTCAGGAGCGATCGAGGACAGGCCAGCCCTACGCCTCACATGACCCCCATACGCCCAATCACAGGGCGCCGGACACTTAACATGGCAGCCGGAGCCCGGGGACACAGGAATTAGAAATTAGGAGGAGGCAGCCAGTGACACATACTGGTGCCCCCCTAAATGTCGCGCCCGGGGCCACGGCACCCCCTGCACCCCCCACGCTACGCCACTGCACCCACCATGCCTTGTAACCCACTAGAAGGATGTCAGCTGTCCCTAACTCTGAAGGTTCTGATTAGACCAAAGGGGCCCGGGACCTCGCTATATATATATATATATATATATATATATATATATATATATATATATATATATATATATACAGTATATAGCATTGTTGGTCAGAGTTTAAACTTTTACTACTTGGTGCAGTAGTGACTTCATATGTAGAGGAACGCAGATATGAATCCAGCCTAAGGACATGTGTTTTCTAAGAACTGAGTGTCTTCAGAATATTTTTTTTAAATAATGAATACAATTGCTGCAGTTTTAATGGTTGGTGTAGTAATGTTTTATTAAAGTAATACTATTAGATAGCAAAAGTCTCAGGTATGCAAAATATTTAATTGCTAGGTGCTCATAATTCAGTCAGTAGAGGGAGGGGAGCAGTTAGACGGCACCTAAATCACACACAGCCCTAAATTATTAGGAATATGTCAGCATGTGACATTGAGGTTTCAATGGGAAGAAACTGCAAACCCAGTAAAATAAGGTCTCTCTCTTCAGGCTAATTAGCGGACAGTGACATGTGAACAGAGGAACTTAACGGGGAACCAAGCAAATCTCAAAAGACCGATGGACAATGCCGTTGCTGTTGGGCAGAGGAGAAAGATCAATTGTGGAAGGATCCTCATCTGATTTCAGGTTAAAATTTTGCAGGATAAACGTGAGGAAAATAAAAATTTCCATTCTTGCCATGCCTTCTCCCAGGCAGATTCTCCTTCCTGTAGAAACAGAAAAACAACAAATCATATCTTGTATTTGTGTGTGTCTAATAGTTTTGACGTGCAACTAGCTAAGTGTAGTGAAAACCTTTTTGCACTCAGTAGAGCAACAATCTATTTTCTAGGTTTGGTCGGGTTTCCCTAAGCTTGGTGGTTGATTGCACCTGTCTGTCTGTATGAAGCTGAATATTTAACTGACCCCAGCCAATTACTGGGAGGGGGCATCCAGAAGGTGGCTGGGGAGAAGATAAGCTTTATTCGCTAGGGTCTGCTGCCTCCCTGTACTGAAGTACTGCTAGGCCTCAGCATGTGCTGGCTGAGGACCTGAAATAACCTGGACTGAAGGATATTTGCTGGGGGTCATCACCCGAAGAAGCTGGACTGGGGAATGTCTCTTTTTCTCTCAATGAAGAGTGTTGCGTGGAAGCTGGGTGGCTGTCAGCTGTCCTTGGATATTGTGAGTAGAACCTTAATCTAGGACTCCAGGTATGTTTGTGCTTTGGGGATTAATGCCAGAGGCTGCTGTAAGGATGGAGACTGCTCAGAGTCTCAGATTCGCTGGCTATCCCTTCTACCTCCAGTAAAGGCTACTCCTATAGTATTTGTGCTTGAAAATCTGTCCTCCTGTTCCTGTTTTGCATTTGGGAGTATGCTACACCCTCATCCCTCTTTTCTATATGAAGCAATGCAATAATTCTACAAAAACACATCTCCTAGACAGAGCTTGTGTTGATAAATGTGCTTAGAACTGGTGTCTGGGCCTGGCAGCCTGTGAACAGGTAAAGGGAGACCTCCTGGGTTATTTACAGCAGTCCCTCTCGGGGTCAGCACTACATGGGCAAATCATAATCAACTCAAGCAGCAGGTCAAAGACAAGTGGCGGCCCGTGCATTGTGGGCGCATGGGCGCCGCCCCCCTTAACCCTGCTGCCGCCTCCCTATCCATGCTTCCGTTCCCTTTCAGAACGCCGGACGCATGGATTCCTATGGCGGGGGTGGGAGGGGGTGTATTCTTTTGAAGCACCTGATTAGAGCCAGAGGCTCTAATAGGCTTCAAAAAAGGGTGGGCTCGGGGCGCAGAGGGTGCACCCTGAGTCCACCCAATTGTGCGACCATAGCGAATGAATATTCACTATTTTCACACCGCATTGCCTCCCCACCAATAAAGAGGCAGGTCAGTGAGACCTGTTTCCTGATTGGCCAAAGCGCCAGGCATCCCTATTGGATGCTCAGCGCTTTGGTGGCAGTGGGGCAGAGAAAACGAGAGGAGACGCCGGAAAAGAGGACAAGGTAAGCGCCGATCCATCCGCGCGGGGGGGTTGTGTCAGCGTTGTGTCCCACGATCCACCACTTGTGGGGGGGTGTTAACGTTGTGTCCCGCGATCCACTCACACGCGGGGGGTGTCAGCGGTGTGTCCCGGGAGGGACACTGGCAGCATTTGATGGGCACACTGGGAGCAGATGATGGGCACACTGGCCATGTTTGGGCACAGTGGCAGCATTTGATGGGCACAGTGGCAGCGTCTTATGGTCACAATGGCAGTGTTTGGGCACACTGGCAGCATATGATGGGCACACTGGCAGCATATGATGGGCGCAGTGGCAGCGTATGATGGGCACAGTGGCAGCGTATGATGGGCACAGTGGCAGCGTATGATGGGCACAGTGGCAGCGTTTGAGGGCACAGTGGCAGTGTTTGATGGCACAGTGGCTGCAATTGATTTTTTTTCAAAAAAATTTTGCGCCCCCCCCCCCCCCCCCAAAAAAAAATTTGAGCACCAGCCACTGTCAAAGACTAGGGATTAACTTTTAGCAGTCTGCCATCTATGGACTGCTTAATGATGATTTTGTTTTGTGACGGGTTGCCCAGTGGATATTGCTCTTTGCACTGTATTTTTAAAATGATGCTGCATCCAGAATTCTAAATTAAACCTTGAGATGTACAGCATGTATTGACAGCATAGTCTATCTTGCTAAGAAGTACCATGGATTTTTATCTAGGCATTGCCTAAAGCGTACCTAAACCCAAAAACAAAAATATATTACAACCTACTAGTCCTCAGTTGTAGTGGCTACATTTGTTTTCTTTTTTTTTTAAGCTTTATATCCCTTTGTTGTCATTGTTGGGTTTTACCTGTCCTTAACAGACCAATCTTGCAAGCACAAAAAGTTAGAGTGTTGAAACAAACCATTAACACTGGTGGGGGTGTTTACTATGGTTACCTTATAGGCCTCCTTCGCACAGGGGATAACAGGCACACACAGGATTCAAGTGGCAAGAATCAGCAGATTCTCGCTGCTGGGATGACAGGTGTATGCAAAAAGAGGTGGACTGTACAAAGTGATAACAGGCTGACAGTAGCCGTCACTATTTGCATTTGTTTGCTTTAATTGCTCACTGGTTGGTTTAAGTTGTTGGCTGTTTTTTTTATTATTTTGCAAAAGCCATCCACTTTTATATCTTTTAGAGCCCTTTCACACTGAGCCTTGCCGGGCATTAGTGGTAAAGTGCCGCTAGTTTTAGCGGCGCTATACCGTTGTTTTAGCGGCACTTTTAACTACCGAAAAGTGCCACTGCCGAAGCGCTGCCCATTCATTTCAATTGACATAGATGCTGCTTGCAGGACTTTTTCTAACGTCCTGCAAGCCCACCGCCCCAGTGTGAAAGCACTCAGGCTCTCACACTGGGGCTGCAGGGGAGGCGTTTTTCAGGCACTTTAAAGGCTCTATTTTTAGCCCAAAAGCACCTGAAAAACGCCCCAGTGTGAAAGGGGTCTTATTCTTTATAGTTTAGTTTTTATTTGTTGGCAGTCTACTTTCTCTAGAGTAGGTGGTGCTCATCTACAAGGGTCCAATGGTTTTGCGAGGAACCATGCACACCAGTGTTCACTCATAGAAGTTTAAATTCTTTTTTGATTTTTTGTAATTTTTTATAAAATTTTCATTATTTTTATTTAAATAAAATTTTCTCTATTTAATTGTTAATTTACAGTGTGAGGATATAAAGGCACGTATCTGGCACTGTGGTTTAATTTTTGGCCATTAAAGGCATTTTGATGCCAGATTGCTCTAATAAGCTCATTTTGTTTTGAATATTTGAATATTTCTTTTTAACCACTTCAGCCCCGGAGGATTTGGCTGCTCAATGACCAAGCCATTTTTTGTGATACTGCACTGCATTGCTTTAACTGACAATTGCGCGGTCGTGCGACGCTGTACCTAAACAAAATTGATATCCTTTTTTTCCCACAAATAGAGCTTTATTTTAGTGATATTTGATCACCTCTGCGGTTTTTATTTTTTGCGCTATAAACAAAAGAAGAGCGACAATTTTGAAAAAAAAACACTATCTTTTACTTTTTGCTATAATAAATATCCCACATTTTTTTCAAAAAAACTAATTTTTTCTTTAGTTTAGGCCGATAAGTATTCTTCTACATATTTTTGGTAAAAAAAAAATCTGCAATAAGCGTTTATTGATTGTGTTGTGCAAAAGTTATAGCTTCTTCAATATAGGGGATATATTTTTAGAGCGTCTACAAAATAGGGGATGGCATTTTTATTATTATTTTTTTTTTACTAGTAATGGCGGCGATCTGCGATTTTTATCTGGACTGCGATATTGCGGAGGACAAATTGGACACTTTTGACACATTTTTGGGACTATTGACAATTATACAGCGATCAGTGCTATAAAAATGCACTGATTACTGTGTAAATGTCACTGGCAGGGAAGGGGTTAACACTAGGGGGCGATCAAGAGGTTAGCTGTGTTCCCTAGGTGTGTTCTAACTGTAGGGGGGACGGGACTGTCTAGGAGGAGAGAGAGATCACTGTTCATACTTACTATGAACACACGATCTGTCTCTACTCCCCTGAAAGAACTGGGATTTGTGTGTTTACACACACAGATCTCGGTTATCGCTCTGTCACGAGCAATCATGGGTGTCCGGCGGTCATCGCGCCCACAGGGCACTCGCCTTGGCTCTGGACACACCCTGCGGGCGTGCCCCTAGTGGCCAAAAGGAAAAGTGAGGTAAGATAACGTTGATTTGCCCAGCCCAGCCAACCTGCTGCAGTAAAACTGCGGAGGCTGGTCCAGAAGTGGTTAACCACTTGCCGACCAGCCCCTGGCCACCCGCGATCACGGCCACAGGAGCCAGAACGGGGATTTGTGTGTGTAAACACACAAATCCCCATTCTGACAGGAGAAGAGAGACAGATGGTCTGTTCCTAGTAATTAGGAACAGTGAAATTTGTAGAAGAATACATATCGGTCTAAACTGATGAAGACATTTGTTTTTTACATTTTTTTTTTATATTGTTTTGTTTTCTCCTTCACTGACTGGCACTGATATGCAGCACTGATAGGTGGCACTGACAGGCATGTTTGGATATGTTTGTACTGAACCTTTACTCTTGCATTGTTTTGGATGGACATTTTCATTGGATCTAGCAGTTGATTCACAGATGGACTCATTTTTATACACACAATTTTTTTGTCATTAAAGTGATTGTAAAGGATCGTTTTTTTTATTTTTTTTAAATAACAAACATATCATACTTACCTCCACTGTGCAGCTCGTTTTGCACAGAGTGTCCCCGAACATCCTCTTCTTGGGCCCCCTGGCGGCTCTCGCGGCTCCTCCTCGCATCAGATAGCGCTCTCCCGAGGGGGTTACCTTGCAGGCGCGCTCCTGAATCCAGCATTTGCATCCACAGACACGAATGCCAGACTCGGCCCCGCCCCAGAGCCCACGTCATTGGATTTGATTGACAGCAGTGGGAGCCAATAGCTGCGCTGCTATCAATCTATCCAATCAAGAGCCGGGACCCCATAGAAAGAGCGAAAGCGCGTCCCTGCTGAAGAGATGAAGGGGCTCAGCTAAGTAAAATGTTGGGGGGGGGGCCGGTGACTGCCAGGTGTTTTTTCACCTTAATGGATAGGATCCATTAAGGTGAAAAAACACAAGGGTTTACAACATTAATGTTGTTCTTATCATAACCATAATTTTGAACTTGCCTATTAGAGGTTTTTTTGCACTCATAATTTTATTTAATTTCAGGACTCCTGTTTTTCAGACTTTGTTTCAGTGATTTGTTTCAAGTTTTTTGTCATTTTTAATCAATTGTTTACGCACATTTGGTATTTGCATATAAGTCTATGAACTTATACATTTAGTTTTGACAGCACACTTTACACTTAATACCACATTTACCACATCCCACCAATCCAGGGATTTTTTCAGTCCTGCAGTCTTTCACTATATTGGCCAAGCGCACCCTTTTTTAATTGTACGGCCATCATGGGTCGGCAGAGCCTATTTAAGTATTGTTTTTATTTTTTATGTTAGTGTACACCATATGGAAAGTTTTTAAGCTGTTTTAAATTGCTAAAACTTTAAATAATGATACTACACTATATATCACTTCTTGGGCTCTGTATGGTGAGCATTTTTTGGCTAGGATTCCCCTTGATTGAACACTGTCTATCTAAGGAACTAATCGAATGGCTGCTGGGAATTCCTCTAGATTGGATTGATACCTGTTTATCTGCTGTTTATCAATGGCATTACGGTGAGTGCATATTGGTGAAGGAAGAGCACTGGAGTCACTTTCAGTGGCAGCTGTTTTTTTTTTTTGGGGAGGGGGCAACAGCAAACAACCAACCACCCCCGCCCCCTGCTGTTTGCTGGTCGATTAGGCACTTACCCAATCGTGGGGGGGTGGCAAGCAGCCTTGTGCAGTGGCTCGGCTCTGAGTCCTTTCCTCTATGGTGGCTTCCAGCTCCTCCCCTCCTCCTCATAGGCGTCCAATAGGATCACCTGTCCTTTCAGAAAATCGAGTGACCGGTGTCAAAACCCACTTCTTGATTGGCCAGTAGGAGGATCAGTGTTACAACAGCAAATATTCATTCATTGTTGTAACACACCTGGGTGGGCTGAGACCTGCTCTCATTCTGCCCCTCCAGGCGCTGTCAGTTTGGCTGAGACCTGCTCTCTACATGCTGTGGAATATGAGAGTGTTCCCGGTTGAGCTGTTTTCCCTTCGAATTTACTGAACTGCTGTTGGCATTACTTTAATACAAGTTTTTTGCATCATACTTGGACTGTGTGTGTTTTTGCCGCTGCACCCCACCTACACTTCCATTCTTTTGTTTTTTTCTCCCTCAACAATAGCCATACCTGTAGAAAATGGCATGAAAGCTTCATTCTTTTGAAATCGGTTCTTCTCATCCAAAAAACGATATGGGTCAAACACATGAGGGTTGTGAAAGTATTTTGGATCCTTCAACACTGATGTCAACAATGGGAAGACAGTTGTTCCCTAAATGGAGATAAATAGAAAAGGCAGGATAGAAAATGGTGAGATATCTATTTTATTAATAGCTATTTCATGAATTGATAACCTGGTCGGCATGGTGGCTAAGTAGTTGGCATACTACACCGAAGACATTTGCTGTTACCTGTTGTGGAGGTGTGTAGCCATAGCTCCCAACTGTCCCTGATTTCGAGGGACTGTCCCTGATTTGGAGCAATGTCCCTCATTCCCCATCATTTGTCCCTAATTTTGGTCTGATCCATGTAGTTGTATATAAAATGCACTTTTTATCTTTCAAAAAGTGTTTCCCAGTGCTAAACCTTTCATCCAAATTCTAAATTGCTGCATTTGTACATTTTAAAAGCCAATATAAAGGAATATTAGTGGTAAAAAAAGCCCTTGTGGATTTAATTAACCTTTTATTTTGGTTAATTCTCCTTTAAGGGGGTGTGGCAGGGGGTGTGTCCTCTGCCTACATACATTTGCTAGTAGGGGTCCCTCATTCCCATCTCAAAATGTTGGGAGGTATGGTGTAGCAGAACTCTATTGATTGCCAAAACTACAATTTTGAACCCTGTAACCACTTATAGTGCTGCTCAAGGTGCTCTGCTACTAAAAAATCCTGAGTCTCACAGCAATGTAAAGGAGCCGGCTGTCTTATGCTTGATCCAGAAAGCAGTGAAGAATGAGGAAATAAGAGACAAGAACACCACTGGCTGAACAGGTGGAGAGGAATGTGAACAGCATCAGCTTTGAACTCCTCCTAAGCCACGCCCCTGAGGCATTTCACCCCGCCCACTTAGACTTAGTCATAGAGGTTTTGATCTGTTATGTGGCAGCAACTATTTACTATCTGACACCGACTATTTCCTGCTAGAGGTCACCTTTTTCCAAACACTTGGCCAGCAATATAGCTCAGTAAAACTCATCCTACCCCAAAATGGCTGCTGCGGCTTGTATGGGATAGCTATAGAAAAGGATGTGCCAGCCTGGAAAGAGAGTGTGTGATGTTAGACAGTAGAATGCTCTAAATCTGAGTCTGGGAGAAGAGATCAGTGAAAGAAGCTTCTGGAAGAGGGTAGCTGAGAGAGACTTCAGGGAGACATCTTGATTATTGTTTGATCTGATTCCTGTTTGTTCAGTGGTTAGAGGGCAGCACAGAGGGACTGGCGCAGATTCTACATGTTTCTTGTGTCTGCCTAAGACTACTATATTATCATACCTCCAAACATTTTGAGATGTGAATGAGGGACACCTACTGTCAAACGTATGTAGGCATATGACACGCCCCCCTGCCACACCCCCTTAAAGGAGAATTAACCAAAAAAAAAGGTTAATTAAATCCACAAGGGCTTTTTTTTACCACTACTATTTATATTGGCTTTTAAAATGTACAAATGCAGTTTAGAAATCGGATGAAAAGTTTAGCGCTGGGAAAGACTTTTTGAAAGATAAAAAGTGCATTTTATATACAACTATATAGATCAGATCAAAATGAGGGACAAAAAAGGGGGGGGGGAGAGGGACATTGCTCCAAATCGGGGACATTGCCTCGAAATCAGGGACAGTTGGGATCTATGTATTTTAAGTGCCACATGGTCTCTGCATGGAATTTCCTTGTGCTACAGTGACTGTCTCTGATATATTCAGAACCATATTACTTTGCTGCTATACAGAACTGTTATATCTGCAGCTACTTGATCATCTTGCCAGAAAATAGTGTTATAGACTGTATTGCATATTCAAGGAAAGACTATGTATTCTGCTACATACAGAGAGTACACAGATTCCATTTTTACAGTAGCGTCTGCTGTCTAGGAGGAGATTTCCCCAAGGTGGATCATTGTAAAAGGGACGCACACACCATCCTGCCGGCTGTATGCATATATGTGTCATGTACTATATTGTCAAAAGTATTGGGACACCTGCCTTTACACGCACATGAAATTTAATGGCATCCCAGTCTTAGTGCATAGGGTTCAATATTGCGTTGGCCCACTCTTTGCAGTTAGAACAGCTTAAAATCTTCTGGGAAGGCTGTCCACAAGGTTTAGGAGTGTGTCTATGGAAATGTTTGACCATTCTTCCAGAAGCATATTTGTGAGGTCGGGCACTAATGTGGGATGAGAAGGCCTGGCTTGCAGTCTACACTCTAATTCATCCCAAACACATTCTATCAGGTTGAGGTCAGGACTCTGTGCAGGTCAGTAATGTTCCTCCACCCCCAACTCGCTCATCCATGTCTTTATGGACCTTGCATTGTGCACTGGTGCGTAGTCATGTTGGAACAGGAAGGGCCATCTCCAAACTGTTCCCACAAAGTTGGGAACATGAAATTTCCATAAAATGTCTTGGTCAGCTGACACCTTAAGAGTTTGCATCACTGGAACTAAGGGGCCAAGCCAACCCCACAACAACATAATTCCCCTCCACCAAAATGATTTGGATCAGTGCCCAAAGCAAGGTCTATAAAGACATGGATGAGCGAGTTTGGGGTGGAGGAACTTGACTGTCCTGCAGAGTCCTGGCCTCAACCTGATAGAACACCTTTGAGATGAATTAGAGCAACGACTGTGAGCCAGGCCTTCTTGTCCAACATCAGTGCCTGACCTCACAAATGCGCTTCTGGAAGAATGGTGAAAAATTCACATAGACACACTCCTAAACCTTGTGAACAGCCTTCCCAGAAGAGTTGAAGCTGTTATAGCTGCAAAGGCTGGGTCAACTCAATATTGAACCCTACGGACTAAGACTGGGATGCCATTAAAGTTCATATGCATGTAAAGGCACTACTTACCACTAGCCTGGTTCATGCCTTTATCTCCTCCAGACTGGACTACTGTAACACACTTCTCATTGGGATTCCTAGAAAGAGTCTGCAGAGGCTTCAGTACATCCAAAACTCTGCAGCAAGCATCCTGATGAGAGTGCGGAAACATGAGCACATTACCCCCATTCTCCACTCACTCCATTGGCTTCCTGTCTCCACCAGGATTGAGTACAAGGTTTCCCTCCTTACATACCAATATATACATAGATATGCTCCTTCTTACCTTAAATAACTTCTTAAACCACAAAACACATCACGTTCCCTCTGCTCCATTCACGCAAACCTTCTTCAAATACCTAGAACTAGACTTAGGACAATGGGAGACCGGGCTTTTTGTGCAGCTGCCCCGCGCCTGTGGAATGCCCTACCTGACACCTTGAAGGCTCCTAAATCCACTGACTGTTTTAAAAAAGGTCTTAAGACATTTCTTTTTAGCAAAGCTTTTTGTTCTTTTTAGATGTTCGTTTCTTTGTATAAACGGCTCATTTTAACCTGTAGCACTGTGAGATCTTTTGATGTAAAGTACATTATAAATAAAATTTATTATTATTATTATTATTATTATTATTATTATTATTATATTGGTTTGAAAAAAAAATGTTCACTGTGCAGTTATTCAAGGGCCAGGCCGTGCAGACTCCTGACCTCATCAATGAATCAGTTTGGGACCATTATACTATAATGTTCCAATGCATTGGTATGCCACAGGGGCTCCCTTTTATTATTAAATTATGCAAATAACGTATACTGTGGGGCTTGCAATTCAGAAGTAACCTCAAACTCAAATTACTGCAAAAGTAAAAAATAAACTCTCCAACCTTGGGAATGGTGTAGCCTCGGAAGTGGGTGGTTTGGGCAGCTGCATGAGGTGCACCTAATGGCAAGATATCCCCGAACCTCTGTATCTCATGTATCATAGCATCCATAAATGGCATCCTGCTCCTATCTTCCACAGATGGGCAGCGATCTGGGCCAATAACCTCGTCTATTTCTTCCTGGACTTTAGCTGAGAAGAGATGAATAGAGGTTTAGGAAGAAAAATTTACATTTCGAGCCCAGTGCATCCACTATCATCGTACCTGCATGTTGGGATTTTTGCAAGAGGTTGGACATTTGCCTCAGAGTAATGGAAATGTGACTCAGCATTTTTCATAGAAGCTGAAGTGTAATATACCCATATAATATTTCTTCTGGTTCCCCTTTCCCCAGTCAACATGCAAATCAAATTTTTCAAGCAAATTATTTTATTTTCAATAAATATCCATTATGAGATCCAGTGACATAATCACTGGGTCTGTCTTCTGGTCTTTGCTCTGAGCTTGGTGAGAGGGGTCAGCAGGCTTCTGTAAACATTGCAGCACCCTGCCTTGGATCCCCTTTCAAGAGCATTATAAGAAAGAGCACATCCACAGCATTCTTTTAGGTATTCATGTTCCTCCCTGCTGCCTAATGGGTGCTGTAGACTTTTGCAATGCAATCTTCTTGTAGACAGGTGCTCACTAAGTGGTTGTTATGATTTTTTTATTTTTGTTATTATTATGCTCTGTCTGTACTAAGTGTGGCACTGTTTAGTTATGCTGCCCTTCTAAATGCGTGCCTTGGGGAAGCTAGGGGTTAACTATGCTGGCCAGGTTTCCTGGGTTTTTGGGTGGTGCTGTCCTTTTGCTTATGGGCAAGTAGATAAAAGGAAGGAACCACCTCTAGACTGATATGCTCCATATGTGGGAATTGAAGTAGGAGATTGCTATAAACTCTAACATATACTTTGTTGTTGGTTCACCACTTGGCAGGAACCCAGTTGGTATTCCAGGACATGGACTCGAGGACTTATACAAGAACATATAGACTCTAAGGACTTTCCCTACACTTAAAAGGTATGACTACCTCAATGGGCAGGGGCACCAGAAGGCACCAAGCTAGCAATTTGTAAGAAGGAATGGATGACTGTGAAGAAGCTATCTGTAATGCTCTGTTCTACTTAAACAACTTTTAGTATAGATAACTTTGTTGTTAATGTATCCTTGCCTGGTCTAAAGTTACTAGAAGACGTACTCAGAGGGGTGCATTCAAGGCCTATCACTCATATGGTCACACCATGGGACAGGACAATACAAGAGAAGAAGGTGTACCAGAGTCTGAATGAATGGTAATGCTAACTAGAGAAGGCTATATTGCCATTGCAAAGGACTAAAGTACTAGTGTCTATAAGCATATAGCAGCCATCTGGTCAGGAAGCAGAGGTGACTTGGCATAGGTGACAGAAGGCCCAGGTAATGAGGGAACGTGTATGCTTAGGCTTCCCAAATCAACTTGCAGTATAAGGCATCCTAAGGACCCAGCCTGGAAGTCCTGGAAGACGGAGTGACTCCTCAAAGTACTGAAGCACAGAGAGTGGCATGGAGCTTCCTGGGATACAAGTTCAATCACTAGTGGAGATGAAACATTAATCTTTTATGTCAGTGTCACTGAGATGAGGTGACAGGTAGATGGACTGGTGAAGTTTGGTGCATGTCATGCGGCAGTGGCTCCGAAATGCTACATGGAGGGGGAAAGTATAATGAGGGACTGTTATTTATAGTGTACAGTTTATAAAGGAGAAGAGCTGTGCCATGGAATAAAACTACTGTCTGTGTGAGGAGTGTCACTCATTACTGAGAGCATCGCATTAATGCTACACTTGCGTTTTGGCATATGCCTCTGGCAGCCTGCAAGAGCATGAGCGCACACTCCTCTCCTTCCCCACCTGGGCACCACCCACATGCTGATCAATTACTTAACCATGCCGAAAGGGATGCTCGGGATGTGACCTGTTCCTCCCTCCATCACCAACACCATCACAAATGTTTTTTGAAGTCAATGTTCCAACAACTTAAATGTACAAACATAGTAATTGTCCAATCAAATTGTACTGCTAGATTTAAATTACTGTATTTGCCGGGAACGTGTGTCCCAGCCCTGTATCTTGAAGCTTATATTTGTACACATGTGTCTTTCCACTCTTATGACCGGAATTTTGATCGCAATTTCCCTTTTTGAACGCTGGGGGCATTAGCTGCAGAATGTTGCTGTAGACACGGCTGGGATGTGTGGCCACCCAAGCCGTGGGGCTTAAACCCACCTTCCTGGGCCACCTTAACCCAGGATGGTGGGACGATGCATCCACCCACGGCATTTTGGAGACACTGTCCATCTCTGTCACCTTGGCTCACTGCAAACGGCAGGCACTGGGACTGGAATGTCTGGTACTTCAGTGCACATGTGCCCGTCCATCCAACCCCTGGAAATAGTGAACCGGCAGCCTCATACTCGGAACTTCGTACACCCATGTACTTTACCCAGCACTTTTTGTCGTGTCACTTTCGCCCTAGTATATGCATACAATCCCCTGGTTTTCATGGCATGCCTGTTTACTCTGCTTCCCAGGCGGTGAATGTTTAACCTGCCAGTATTGGATGCCTGTATAATCCTTGTGAATGTGCACACATGATTCTGACTGAATTTATTTATCCTGGACCAGCTAATCAAGGTATTTTGAGCTCTGTTAGTTCCCTTTCCTTATATTTCTATGGCTAGGCTTTTTCTGCCATTATATTGTTAAAGATCTTAGGAGCACCAACACTATGGTTTTCTCCCTAGATTGAAAAGCATCTGGCTTAAAGTGACACACACAGTAGTGGAGGCAGACTGGCTTATATGCAAGTATGGGATTTAGAACTATAGTATACCCCAACCACAACTCAAGCAGTTTATTTCAATAATTGCTGTTATACCTTTTATACCCAGTTTATGTGTACATCCCCACATCCCAAAATCCATGCCTTTGTTGTGGCTACTACTTGGCCCTGGTGTCCCTGGTTGTCATCTCTGATTGGAGGGGGTTGTTCTGCGGTCATTATTTCCGGTATAGATGAGCGTTGAGACCATGTGCTTAAGCACCACATTATTGCTGAGTTCATGTACATACACACACCTGTACCACCATGCAAATATTTTGTACTGTATGTTTGAGTATGTTTCTCCAATTAGATTTATTGAAGCTCCTGAAGAAGTGACATTTCAGGTCGCAAAATATGTAGAGCAAGCAATTCTTTTTAATCTATGAGGACTGTGGGAACTACCAACTGTGGGATCTGATAAAAAGTTGGAAAAATGTCTGAATTTCAGCTTTAAGCATTCGGCATTTGCAGCAAGATCATTAAAATTCTCATACCTAGGACATCTGGATGCTTGAGCAAAATCCTCAGACCAAGTCTTATTGTTGTACTTGTGGTTTCAGTCCCGGCAAAGAATAAATTCATCACTGTGACGAACAAGTTTTCAAAGTGAAACTCTGTGTTGGGATTATCCTTTTCCTGAGAACAAAACAGAAATCACATACTGAAAACCTAAAAACCTTGAAGAAGAATTCCAGCATACACATGGCTCACAAAAAATAAAGGAACACTTTGAAAACACATCAGATCTCAATGGAGAAAAATATCTTGCTGGATATCTATACTGATATGGACTGGGTAATGTGTGAGAAACGAAAGCATGCCACATCTTTTGATGTTAATTTAAATGATCATCCTACAGAGCGCTGAATTCAAAGACACCCTGAAAATCAAAGTGAAAAAATTATGCAGCAGGCTAGTCCATTTTGCTAAAATTTCATTGCAGCAACTCAAAAGGATACTTAGTAGTTTGTATGGCCCCCACGTGATTGTATGCATGCCTGACAACGTTGGGGTGCATGCTCCTAATGAGATGATGGATGGTGTCCTGGGGTATTATCTCCCATATCTGGACCAGGGCATCACTAAGCTCCAGAACAGACTGAGGTGCAATCTGGCGGTGTTGGAAGGACCAAAAACATAATGTCCCAGAGGTGTTCTATTGGATTTTGGTCAGGTGAGCGTGGGGGCCATTCAGTGGTATCAATCCTTCATCCTCCAGGAACTGGCTGCATACTCTCGCCACATGAGGCCGGTCATTGTCATGAACCAGGAGGAACCCGGGACCAATGCACCAGCGTAGGGTCTGACAATGGGTCCAGGGATTTTATCCCGATACCTAATGGCAGTCATGGTGCCATTGTCTAGCCTGTAGAGGTCTGTGCGTCCCTCCATGGATATGCCTCCCCAGACCATCACTGACCCACCACCAAATCGGTCATGCTGAATGATGTTACAGGCAGCATGATGTTCTCCATGGCTTCTCTAGACCCTTTCATGTCTGTCACATGTGCTCAGTGTGAACCTACTCTCATCTGTGAAAAGCACAGGTCGCCAGTGGAGGACCTGACAATTCTGGTGTTCAATGGCAAATACCAATCGAGCTCCACGGTGCTGGGCAGTGAGCACAGGGCCCACTAGAGGACATCGGGCCCTTAAGTCACACTCATGAAGTCTGTTCCTGATTGTTTGGTCAGAGACATTCACATCAGTGGCCTGCTGGCGGTCATTTTATAAGGCTCTGGTAGTGCTCATCCTGTTCCTCCTTGCACAAAGGAGCAGATACCGGTCCTGCTAATGGGTTAAGAACCTTCTACAGCCCTGTCCAGTTCTCCTAAAGTAACTGCCTGTCTCCTAGAATTTCCGTCATCCTCTTGAGACTGTGCTGGGAGACACAGCAAACCTTCTGGCAATGGCAAGTATTTATTTGCCATTCTATAGGAGTTGGACTGCCTGTGCAACCTCTATAGGGTCCAGGTATCACCTCATTCTACCAGTAGTGACCCTAGCCAAATGCAAAACTAGGGAAAAACAGTCAGAAAAAAATTGTATTTTTGGGGTGTCTTTGAATACAACCCTCTGTAGGTTGATAATTTTCATTTCCATCAACTGATATGGCATCCTTTCGCTTCTAACACATTACCCAGTCCATATGGGTGGCACAGTGGTCTAGTAGGTAGCACTCTCGCCTAGCAGTAAGAAGGGTCGCTGGTTCGAATCCCAACCACGACACTACCTGCCTGGAGTTTGCATGTTCTCCCTGTGCCTGCGTGGGTTTCCTCCGGGTACTCCGGTTTCCTCCCACACTCCAAAGACATGCTGGTAGGTTAATTGGATCCGGCCTAAATTGTCCCTAGTATGTATGAATGTGAGTTAGGGACCTTAGATTGTAAGCTCCTTGAGGGTAGGGACTGATGTGAATGTACAATGAATATGTAAAGCGCTGCGTAAATTGACAGCGCTATATAAGTACCTGATAAAAATAAAAATAAATAAATATCATTATAGATATCCAGCATGATATATTTCCCCATTGAAATGTAATGTGTTTTCAAAGTGTTTTTTTAATTGTTTAATCTTTAATTTTTATGAGCAGTGTACATACTTACATTGGTGCAAGGACCAATGTCACTATGTAAAAATTGCCATACCAGGAATTCAGCCGAAACTGTTTTTACTGCAGGCCAGTCTTCGCAGATCTACTTGTTAGGACCAAGTTCGCCTCCTGGTGGCACTGTGGCGTTTTGGGCAGAAAACTGCAGCTTTCTTCCCAGAGCACCACAGTGCCACCAGCAAGCTAACTTGGTCCTAATACTACTATTTTTTTAGGGTTGCTAGTGTAGTGCTCATCCCCACAGGGGCCACTGGAAATAGACAGGTCTCCCTTACCTGCTCAAGGGCTACAGCCCAAATACCGACACCAGAGCACACCAAAAAATCTCAGGCTGTCTATGTGTGTCTTTTTTTAAAGATTTATTGCACAACTTGAACACGGGGATAGAGGGATAAGGGTGCAGGATACTTCAAAAACACAAGTAGGTGCAGGAGGACAGATTCTCAAGCAAATTACTTCAGCAGCAGACTTAAAGTGTCTGTAAAGTCACATTGTGACCTTGCTGGTATCCCTTCTGGTCATAAACTATAGTGTATGTGTTTTTTTTTTTAATTATAACCTTTCATGACTAAGCCTATTTTTGACATTAAGTTAAAATCCGTATTTTTTGCTAGAAAATTACTTAGAGCCCCCAAACATTAAATATATATATATTTTTTTAGCAGAGAATCTAGAGAATAAAATGGCGATTGTTGCAATATTTTATATCACAAAGTATTTGTGCAGTGGTGTTTTAAACGCAACTTTTTGGGAAAAGGGACACTTTCATGAATTAAAAAAAAAAAAAAGTAAAGTTAGCCAATTTTTTGTATAATGTGAAAGATGATGTTACGCCGAGTAAATAGATACCAAACATGTCATGCTTTATAATTGCACGCACTCGTGGAATGGCGACAAACTACGGTACCTAAAAATAGCTTTAAATTTTTTTTACAGTTACCAGGTTAGAGTTACAGAGGAGATCTAGTGCTAGAATTATTGCTCTCGCTCTGACGATCCTGTCGATACCTCACATGTGTGATTTGAACACCGTTTACATATGCGGGTGGTGACAGGTACTCTTTATGGAGGAATCGGGGGTCTTGCACTTCAAAGTATTCAGATCACCGTTTTTTGGCGATTCTGAAAGCTGTATATTTTTTTAAAACCGGCGCCATTGGCAGCCGAGTAAACGGGAAGTGATGTCATGACGTCCCTTCCATGTTTACGGCTTCGTTCTGGGGGGGACGAGCGAGCTTCCCCTCTCCTGCACCATACCAGGCCACATGCCCTCAACATGGGGACAAGGTGCTTTGGGGTCAGACCCCAAAGCACCCTCCCCATGTTGAGGGCATGTGGCCTGTTATGGTTCAGGAGAGGGGGGCGCTCGCTCGTCCCCCCTCTTTTCCTGCGGCCTACCAGGTTGCATGCTTGGATAAGGGTCTGGTATGGATTTTGGGGGGACCCCTAAGCCATTTTTTTTATTTTGGTGCAGGGTTCCCCTTAAAATCCATAGAAGACCTGAAGGGCCTGGTATGGATTTTGGGGGGACCCCCACGCAATTTTTTAAAACTTTTTTGGTTCGGAGTTCCCCTTAATGTTCATACCAGACCCAAAGGGCCTGGTAATGGACTGGCGGGGAACCCATGCTGTTTTTTGCAATGAGTTTTATCAATATTGGCGAGACCCGACAATTCATTACAGCTGCGATCAGTTTTAAATGACTTATTTCCTTTAGAAATGTAATTTTGCTATGGTATTCTAAACACGGGAAAACTGCGCCACTTTACAGGCATATTATAGACACCCCCCCAGGCACAATATTTTAAGGAATATTTCATTTTTATTGTTTCACTTTAAGCATTATTAAAATCACTGCTCCCAAAAAAAACGGCCATTTTTAAAACTTTTTTTGCATTGATACATGTCCCCTAGGGCAGGACCCAGGTCCCCAAACACTTTTTATGACAATAACTTGCATATAAGCCTTTAAAATTAGCACTTCTGTTTTTTCATGTTAGTGTCGCATAGACTTTAACATGTTCCACGGCTTTCAAATTTGCCCCGAACATATTGTTCGGTGTTCGCCGAACAACCATAAGTTCGCCCCGAACTTATGCTCGGGCTGAACCGTTTGCCTAGTCCATCCCTAGTGGTCAGCACCCACAGTAGGACACAGGAACAGGCAGGATCAACCAGGTATTTTACAGCAAAGAATGGGAGAAATGACACTGCAGAAGCACTATGCTATAGATCATGCTTTAAATGAACAGAATCATTTTTTTTTAGGGTTACAACCACTTTAAAGGAGTTGTAAAGGCAGAAGGTTTTTTTATCTTAATGCATTCTATGCATTAAGATAAAAAACCTTCTGTGTGTAGCAGCCCCCCCAGCACCCCTCTAATCACCTACCTGAGCCCCCTCTCTCTGAAGTGATGTCCACTATCCCCTAAGCCATCCAGGACACTCCTCCTGATTGTCTGAGACAGGGCATCAGTTCCATTGGCTCCCACGGCTGTCAATCAAAGTCAGTCAGCCAATCAGGGGGGAGAGGGGATGGGGCCAGGTTGGGGCTCTGTGTCTGAATGTATTGATTTTACCAGAAGTCTGCACCAAGATACAAATCAGATCTTGAGCATCCCCTGCAACAAAAATGTAATTTTTGGTGAGATACTCCCAAAGGGAAATCACGTCTAAAGGGATGCAGACCTTGCCAATTATCTCATTAGAGCCCTGCAGGTGCAGCAGCTGCTTGATAATTATAAAACCACTCCCAAAGAAATTCACTCTGAACACAGACACAAACAACCAGCTTTAGAATAACAAAAGGTAGAAATCTACAACAAAAGTTTGTTAGAATTTCTGCAATGTACATAGATCCCCCAGAGGGGAATGTTTTTTTTTCTCAACGAAAGTGGAGTTACTCTTAAGTGCCGGTTCACACTGATGCGAGTTCATGACGAATTTGATGCGTCAAAAACATTCTAAATTCGCATGTCATCCATAAAGTCATTGTTTTCAATGACCGTCGTTCACATACATGCGTTGCGATTCCCCTACGAATGCGATGCGATAAAAAAAAGGGTCTTGTGCGAGTTTACTGCGTTGCGTTGCAAATTTAGCCTCCATAGACATCAATGTAAATCGTTCTGGAATCGCATTGTTGGTTCAGATATGTGCGAATTCCACCACACTACTCTCCACAAAAACCAGGAAATACACAGGAAGTTAACACCTTTTTTCTTTTTCCATTATGATTCCATTGGCTAGAACATCAATCGCAGCTATGACCAACTCCTGAAATTTGCGGTAAAATCGCGTTAAAATCGCGGTAAATTCGCGGTAAAATCGCACCTCACACAGGACAAAAAAACAGAACAAATTCGCAGCGCAGCAGTGTGAACCGACACTTAAGGAACAAATATATTACGTATAGGGGACTGCCATTATTTATTTTAGCTGTAGGCCTAGAGTTGGAGCAACCATAAAGTAGAGAAGAGGTGGTATTGGCAAACTATTACTTGGCTAACTTTTCATAGCCAAATGATCCAAAGTCCAAGGTCAGCTAAAAGCAGAACTTCAGGTTGGATTTTTATTTTTTATTATTTGACTGTTCTTTACTGATACTACTACTGATACCACAATTTTTTTGTGCATTACAGCTCCATGTTCTTCATGTGGGGCATGTGGGGCACTTCTCCTCCAGCAATAGGGACTTCATGCTGTGCGAGTCTCAGCAACTGTATTGATACAGTCACTGTAGCCAATGGTCTTTCATTGGTCAAAACAGTACAGCAGCCATGTCCACAACAGCTTGAATCGCACAAGCGTCTAAGAAATATAGTCTGCATTGTCATACCACAGATAGGAGACAATGGGACTAGAGTGGTCATGTGACCACTACATTAATTTTCCAAAAAAAGGTGATATTTTGCTAAAAAAATTGTATAAATAAAGCATTTGCTTTGTCCTGGTGTATGGGAGGGGACTAAAGGAAACAATTACTTTGATACCTGGTGTTCTGCTTGAAACCTATTTTTTGGATCGGGTCTGGAAGAATTAGAACCACTTTCATGATTGCTGCCTGTGACCCTACTGAGGAATTTGCCCCTTACTTTCTGTCTCAGTGGCAGGGAGTCAGAGTGATAGGAAGTCATAGGAAGTAACATGAAATGTCTCAAGTGGGGACTTTGTCAAGTTTCCTTTTTTTTTTTTGTCATGTCTGTGCCTTCTTATTCTGGGGGCACCCTTGCATGTTGTGGTGCCAGAAGGTTAATAAGTGAGGGAAAATCTCCCCAACAGAATGAACATATTAGAATATAAACCTAGCAAAACAAGAATACGAAGGACAGATTTTCAAACCCTTTTCAACTCTATTGAAGTCTGAAAAAGTTTTACTTGGAGATGAGCTTTAAAATTCCAGAAAGTTCATGGCTCATTATTAAACATAATATAGTGATGAAGCGATTGGAGGCATCTTGAAAGCTTGCCATTTTAATCTCCTTGTTAACCAATAAAAGTTATCAGTTTAACTCTGTTTTATGTGCTATTATGGCCCATAGTACAATGTTCTGCTATTGATAGCCATATTGTTTGCAATAGGCTACAGCTATCTACAGACATTATTACATGATCCTGAAATATGCAGATTAATTGCTATGGGAATCAGAGAAACTTCTCATCATCTCCATTTTTGTATAACAAAACCCCTTGGCATGTGATTTGTAATGAGCACTTCTTACCTCTTCCATCTTTATTAGGAAACAGTCAATATAATCCCTGGGACAGTTTTGGTCCAGGGTTTCTTGATGCTCCTTGACCTTATCCATTACAAATTCTTTCAAAGTGATGATATTCTTCCATGCTTTTTGATGAGGTCCAGGCAAATGGCGGAAAAGATTTGGGAAAGCATTAAGTAGCTGAAATAAAAATAACCAATTATAAAGTATCTGTATATGCAGGAGAAAAGCACAATAAAATATCTTTTTAATTAGCAATTTATATTGTCTTTGAGTTGGATTCTTCTGGAGTTGTATAAATGTGCTTTATATGCATTTGTCCAACTCAGAACCACAGGATTATATCTATCATCTAACTTGCATAGAGTTATTTTGGGCTTGTTCAGTCTCATCATTGTGTAAATGTACATATTCGCCAGCACACCAAAGGATCAACACTTCTATCCAAAGGTTTCTTTTATTTATTATTTAGTGCAACATTTCGGAGCTGCGCAGGGCCCCTTCGTCAGGCATGTGATAAAGTTCAACAGTGTCAGAGCAGAATATAACTACATTATCCACCAATCAGAACATGCAGAAATTTCAAAACATGAAAAGAATGGTACCGCCCCCACCCTGTGACATCAATCTGACGTCTGAATCCCACCAAAAACGTCAAAACATAAAAGGCAGCAAAATAACTTAAAAGCGGAGTTCCACCCAAAAGTGGAACTTCCACTCGCTGTAATCCTTACCCCCTCCGGTGTCACATTTGGCACCTTTCGGGGGGGGGGGGGGAGGAAGGACAGGATACCTGTCTTTCACAGGTATCCTGTCCCCACTTCCAGGAGCCTCAGCCACGGATATTTGCGTCATCGCTGGGGCTCCCTCCTCCTCCCTCCTCCTTCCCTGGCCACCAGGCCAGTAGGAGAGAGGAGCGGAGCCTCACGCATGCGCAGTAGGGTTCCCAGCGTGAAACCGAAAGGCTACACTGCTGGGTTCCCTTACTGGCAATGGAGGCAGCATGCACCTGACAGCTGGTGGAAACATCAGCCGTGGTGCTGACATCGCTGGACTCTAGGACAGGTAAGTGTCCGATTATTAAAAGTCAGCAGCTGCAGTATGTGTAGCTGCTGGTCTTTAATTTTTGCAGCGGTGGGCAGACCTCCGCTTTAAAGTAGCCTGGGGTAATCAATCTATAATATTACAGAATACAGCCTACATATGAAGCATCAGTGTACATGTAATAGATCAGGCACATCAACCAGATGCACCCGATCACAAACAAGCAACCACTAGGACCCAGTGTTTTGCTGTATGGGAGGCCGCCAATCATGGTGTGCCACATATGCCGTGCATGCGCACAGAGCTCATAGCAACAGGGTGACGGGAGGACGCCTATCTGCGGGACCGCTGTCGCCACGGAAACCTGTGACGTACGGCTGGCACCGCATTGGGTAATCAACAGTGCAGAAAATAGTGCACGTGTGTAGAAGCAAGGCTAGGAAAGGCAAGAAAAGCAAAGAAGAGTGATACAAGAATGGGAGAAAAGGTATAAGATGAGTAAGATGAAAATAGAAGGAGAAATCTTAAAAAGGAAAGAAGGGAAAATGGGAAGAAAACAAAAGAAAGCGAAAAGCACCATGGGAGGAAAAAGGAAAGAAAGACAAAAAAGAAAAGCAAAAATTAATTGAGCACAGACAGGAAACAGGGGAAAGGGGAAAAAGACAAAGAAAAAAAGGGGGGGAAATGACAACCGGTGGAGCAGAGAAAAAGGGTGAAAAAAGGAGAAGAAAGAGGGAAGAGGAAAAAAGGGGGGGAAAAGGCAAGAAAAATGAAAAGAAAAAAAAAGTAGAGCAGGAAAACAAAGGGGGGCCAAGAAAACGAAGAAAAAACAAAAAAATAAATGAAAGGAGAAATAGAAATAAAAATAAAAATAAATACAAATACAAACGAAGGTGAATATGAAAAAATAAATAAAAATAATTATGAGAAAATGAAAAATAAATATACAAAATAAATACATAATAAAATAATATTGAAAATGAAAAAATAAATATAAATATAAAATAAAAATAAATAATAATAACAGGCAGAGATGAAACAAAATAAATCAAAAAGTAAAAACAATATATAACAAAAAATGAAGATGAAAACAGGAACACAAGTAATTTTAAATAAAATAAACTAAATAGACGGCCAAGGAGAAAAAACATCAGTGAATCGCTCCTATGTGACGCACTCAATGCTCATACCATGGGATCAGCTTAAAGTTATGAAAAATTAAAATGTTTAATATACAAGCAATCAGTAGACAAATTGTCACCTTCAGACCTTTGAATATATCAGAAAAACCGTAGGTATTTATGACCAATCCGTTACCCTAAGCGAATATCCCAGGTAGACAATTGGGTGTGGGAAACAGAAAGGAAAAAAGTATGAACAAGAAAAGAAAACAAGAGAAATATATTACATGGTATGTACTATATACCCAATAAAGCACTGCCCATGCTAGGCATTAGTAGGAAATGTACGGTGTCACATTATTGTGTATATCAAGGACAAACAGGCCAAAGAAGAAAAAACAATAAAAATGAAGAGATCTGTCGTCAATGAATTCCTAGGGAGTGGGGGGCTTCCATTTTGAGCCTGAAGGGCCATATAGCAAGCGAAGGGAGGAAAAATTACACACTTGCTATGTATTCTGCGCCTGTTTATGCCAGTTTATGACACTAGCAGAAGCTTCTGAGCTGTACAATTAGCTAATGTCTTCATACAACATCCTAAAGCATTCAGTGAGCTCTCTTAGAGGTGGCATCTGAGACTCAACCCAACAGACATGGACTGTATTTCGTCCATTGCACCCATCTTGTACATCTTCATTTTCCAATAAATGTTGACTCCACTGTAATACGTTCCTCTCTGTGTAGTTACTTTTGTATGGCTGCATACCTTGCTTCCTCTCTACCTCATCTAATCAGAGAACACTTTGAATCCATTGGAAAAATGTAAAGCACTCTCCCAATGGCACCAGTGCTAAGTAGGCCACCTCCTGTATTCACAATGCAGCAGGGCAGCTGCTCGGCTGCTTGGCACAGGACACAAGAAGATAGTGGAGAACACTGTAATAGCGGTTCCTACCACAATGCTTCCCAAGGGATCATCCAGAAATTGCATATATCAAGATAGTGGAACTGACACACTGTGGATGACCTTTAAACATCATTTTTGCATTAAGACGCACTTTTCTGATAACTATCTGGAGGTGGATATCACTGTGATCCATTTGAGAATATTCCACCCATTCACCATTTGGGATCAACTTCTGGACACTATATTATCCACTTCACGACTGCCCTATAGCAGTTTTACATAATCCTGCACTTTCGGGTCTGGGGAGCAAATGTGCGCCGCTGGCGGCTCACTCCCACTGTAATTATGCACACCGGGAGCCGATCAGCTTGCTGTCCGCAAGCACCCACTGATCGTTTGTTACAAAGGCAGTCTGCCTATGTAAACAAGGCAGATTTCTGTTCTGCAAGTAGGGAAGGCATGGATCCTGTGTTCTTGCAAAACAGGGACAAGGATCCATGTCTTTCCTTAGTAAAAGCAAGTTCAAGGCACAGTATATGGTCTGCTTATCTCCAAAACACAGAGAAAGGTGGTCCGCCATCTGCCTTTACAGAATGACCTTTCCTTCATAAACCTAGTACTCAGTTTATTAGAGGAAGACTGGATAAACTGTTGCTATACAAGTATAAGGAATGGGACCAAACTATGTAAGAAACTCTTACAAGTGTGAGATATGGAAACTATGAGCATGACTAGCAATAGTTAATCACATTCAACTGGACCTTTTCTGTAATGTTGAAGAAGTTTGCAGCTTACAAACGACTTCTTCAGTTCCCGTGAGAGTCAGGAAGTTACCCCAACATGTATATACACACTATAAGACAACCTTATTGTATTTGTTGGTGTCAGGTAATGCCAGAATTTCTTTCTTAAAACACAAGCTATTTACATGTCTTTCTTTTTTTCTATCCTTTTTAGCATTATTATGGAAGTGATGGTATGTGAATACCTGCTCTTTTGGGAACCCCTACGACCTCTATTAATTATAGTCTTGATTTAACTTTAAAAAGCTTAGAAACCAGCAATAATTATTTCACATTCATACATTCATTCTTACTTTCAGTCCAGATTTACAATATAGAGACACACGGATGTTGTGTTTACCTGCCCAGCTAATGAATTTACTATTCCAAAGGCTTCTTTCAGTAAAGCAAGAAGGCCAAGAAACTTCTTGTCTTCGTAATCAAAACGTTCACCAAATACGATGGAGCATATCACGTTGGATACCGCCAGAGTCAAGAGGTATGTGGGGTCAATAGGTGAACCTGGAAGGAGATTAAAAACTTTCTCAGACTGAATGAGTAATATTATGATACATGCTTATTAGGGTGGATGAGAAGAAAAAAAAAACGGTTGAACTGCCAACGAATGGACACCCCCCCCCCCCCCCCCCCGATTATATTACCCTAACAATACAAACTGTAACCAGGAATATAATTACAACAACCTAACATATACTATACACATTACAATAATTAGCCACCTGGATACTCGGAGAGCTCATTCCTGGCCCCAGGCTCACAAAGTACAATACACATTATTACAAGTATAAACACCTCCCCTAATAGTTTTCTAGGAGACAATAGGTTTGTTACTTAGCACAATTAACAGTGGGTGAAAGACCCTTCAGACTAGTAAACAGGAGTAGGAATGAGCTTCGAGTTCGAGTCAAACTCATATATTCGACTCGAACATCGGCTGTTCGCAAGTTCGCCGAACAGCAAACAATTTAGGGTGTTCGCGGCAAATTCGAATGCCGCGGAACACCCTTTAAAAATCTATGGGAGAAATCAAAAGTGCTAATTTAAAGGCTTATATTCATGGTATTGTCATAAAAAGTGTTTGGGGACCTGGGTCCTGCCCCAGGGGATCAATGCAAAAAAAAGTTTTAAAAACGGCCGTTTTTTCGGGAGCAGTGATTTTAATAATGATTAAAGTGAAACAATAAAAGTGTAATATCCCTTTAAATTTCGTACCTGGGGGGTGTCTATAGTATGCCTGTAAAGGGGCGCATGTTTCCCCGTGTTTAGAACAGTCTGACAGCAAAATAACATTTCAAAGGAAAAAAAGTCATTTAAACTACTCGCGGCTATTAATAAATTGCCGGTCCGACAATACACATAAAAGTTCAATGATAAAAACGGCATGGGAATTCCCCACAGGGGAACCCTGAACCAAAATTAAAAAATTCCATGCCAGACCCTTCAGGTCTGGTATGGATATTAAGGGTAACCCCGGCTAAAATAAAAAAAAAAAAATGGCGCAGGGTCCCCCTCAAAATCTATACCAGACCCTTCAGGTCTGGCATGGATTTTAAGGGGAACCCCGCGGCAAAATTTAAAAAAATAAATGGCATGGGGTCCCCCCAAAAATCCATACCAGACCCTTATCCGAGCACACAACCTGGCAGGCCGCAGGAAAAGAGGGGGGACGAGAGAGCGCCCCCTCTCCTGAACCGTACCAGGCCACATGCCCTCAACATTGGGAGGGTGTTTTGGGGTAGCCCCCAAAACACCTTGTCCCCATGTTGATGGGGACAAGGGCCTCATCCCCACAACCCTGGCCGGTGGTTGTGGGGGTCTGCGGGTGGGGGGCTTATCAGAATCTGGAAGCCCCCTTTAACAAGGGGACCCCTAGATCCCTGCCCTCCCCCCTGTGTGAAATGGTAAGGGGGTACCCCTACCATTTCACTAAAAAACTGTAAAAAATGTTAAAAATGACAAGAGACAATTTTTGACAATTCTTTTATTTAAATGCTTCTTCTTTCTTCTTTCTTCTATCCTCTATCTTCCTTCGGTTTCTTCCTCCATCTTCTTCTTCTTTTGGTTCTTCTGTTTCTTCTGGTTCTTCCTCCGGTGTTCTCGTCCAGCATCTTCCTCCGCGGCGTCGGCGTCTTCTTCCCTTCTTCTCCTCGGGCCGCTCCGCATCCATGATGGCATGGAAGGAGGCTCCCGCTCTTCTCTTCATCTTCTTCTCTTCATCTTCTTCTCTTCATCTTGTTGTCTTCATCTTCTTTTCGGCCCGCTCTGCATCCATGATGGAATGGAGGAAGACAAGAAGATGAAGAGAAGAAGATGAAGAGAAGAAGGTGAAGAGAATAGCGGGAGCCTCCCTCCATGCCATCATGGATGAGGAGCGGCCCGAGAAGAAGAAGGGAAGAAGACGCCAACGCAGTGGAGGAAAATGCTGGACGAGAACACCGGAGGAAGAACCAGAAGAACCAGAAGAAGAAGAAGATGGAGGAAGAAACCGAAGGAAGATAGAAGATAGAAGAAAGAAGAAAGAAGAAGCATTTAAATAAAGGAATTTTCAAAAACTGGGACCCTACGCCATTTTTTTTTGTAAATTTTGGCACGAGGTTCCCCTTAAAATCCATACCAGACCTGTGATTTTGAGGGGGACCCCACGCCATTTTTTTTTTTAAATTTTGGCCGGGGTTCCCCTTAATATCCATACCAGACCTAAAGGGCCTAGTATGGAATTTAGCGGGACCCCCCCACGTCATTTTTTTTTAAAATTTTGGTTCGGGGTTCCCCTGTGGGGAATTCCCATGCCGTTTTTATCAATGAACTTCTATGTGTATTGTCGGAGCGGCAATTCATTAATAGCCGCAAGTAGTTTTAAATGAATTTTTTTCCTTTGAAATATCATTTTGCTGTCAGACTGTTCTAAACACGGGAAACATGCGCCCCTTTACAGGCATACTACAGACACCCCCCAGGTACGAAATTTAAAGGGATATTACACTTTTATTTTTTCACTTTAAGCATTATTAAAATCACTGCTCCCGAAAAAACGGCCATTTTTAAAACTCTTTTTTGCATTGATCCATGTCCCCTGGGGCAGGACCCGGGTCCCCAAACACTTTTTATGTCAATAACTTGCACATAAGCCTTTAAAATTAGCACTTTTGATTATTCATGTTTGTGTCCCATAGACTTTAACGGTGTTCGCGTGTTCGAACAAATTTTTTGCCTGTTCACATGTTCTGGTGCGAACCGAACAGGGGGGTGTTCGGCTCATCCCTAAACAGGAGACCTAGGACTTTTTCATTAACCAATGTTCCTTTCACATATACCTGTCTACTGAGACCCAAGCTGGCAGAGACCATCATGGCATCCTTAAAAATGTCCATTTGTATTACATAACTGAACATCTTCCTAAATGTTTGTAGCTCCCTCAAATGCCAAGGCCTATAGTCGGTAGGCAATAAGCTAGCATTTAGTCCCCTCCAAAAGCCTCTGTCCTGGGTGAGTCTATCACATGCTCCATGATCAATCGATCATAAGCTGATGATACAACATGGAACCCCCCCTCCATATTCAAAACAAAATAAGCCATCATAAGTGTACAGAAGGACCCTTGCGCTCTGTGTGGAAGCAGTGGTCTCTCTGCAGGTGTCTAATGCCTCCAATGAATCACATCTAGCATTCTCCAATCATTCATCAGTTGTTTTTGGATCAACCGAGCGTCCATACCTACTGACCATCAGAGCCTTTAGCTATTTGTAGTGACTTACACTGATCTACATTTTGGACCTGATGTTTCCTATCACAGGGACTAAAGTCCTAACAATTTAAACATGCAGTCAGGTACCTATGGCCCTCACTCTCCCCCCCCCTTTTGGAGTGCCCAATAATTTGTGACCACTTGTAAGTCCCGCAGCCGTGGATAGCCCTCTATGGGGTTGAGGTGGGGACCACTCCCCAGCAGCCTTCAAGACCACCAGTGGGAATATCAACTGTCTAATTCATGTGTGTTTGTTTTAATAAGAAGTCTCTGGATAAGCAAGCTTATTTGATGAAGAAGAAACACAAGAACCCCCTGAGGAAGACCATAAATATATAGGTCAAAATGCATTGGGGCTTTGTTCCAAACATCGGACAGCACAACCACAATTCAATTATTAAACACAAGACCCCCTGAGGAAGACCATAAATATATAGGTCGAAATGCATTGGGGCTTTGTTCCAAACATCGGACAGCACAACTACAATTCAATTATTGAACACAAGAACCCCCTGAGGAAGACCATAAATATATAGGTCGAATTGCATTGGGGCTTTGTTCCAAACATCGGACAGCACAACCACAATTCAATTTTTGTAGGTTGCAAGATTAAATAATTTCATCCTTTTTCCAACCTTTATGGTATTGTCAATATTGTGATTTTTTCCCCTTTTCTAATGTAATAGTCTCTCATTGTATATACCCAGAGCTCATGTTTTAACTTATGTGTTTATATTGTCCATTTGCTTTTTTGATAATAAAATCATTTATATTTTTATAAAATCGTTGACTCACAATTGCTGCTAAAAACCCCACAGGGAAATTTTCCTTTCCTACAACATTTTATTATTCGGGGTGTGCAGCCTTTCAGACTCCCTTATATGTGTCATATCATGTTATAGAGTTCTCCAATCAGCAGGGTGCATGAGCTTTGCTGAGTGCAGAGTTTTAGCTGTGATTCAGCAGGGAGCATGTCAGCCCTCTGTAGAGATATCACTGCTTGAACACAGAGAGCAAGAGTCCTTCTCTGTACTATGCTGGCAGGGTAAAGGCTCTTCTACTTGGGTTGTGGCTGCTTCCTTCCTAAAGGAAAGTCTATAGTTAAATCTACCTGCTTTTTTTCTAAACTCCTCTCTAAGACATTGAGACTCTTCCAGAATCCGTTCTTCAACACTTCTCTTCCCCATCCCGAAATTCCTCAGCGTGGTGAGAGAGAAGCGACGTAGCTGTTTCCAACGCTCCCCGTTACTCAGAATCACTCCTGTTAATGGAATCACACATCAGTTAAGAATTCCTGAAATGAATGTTTCAAGTTTTATCTGTTATGATGACATCGGCTCATGCCTCTGGGACTGTTACATACCATAGCCCTTAAAAAATAATTCAGCTGCAGGTGCTTTTCCTCTGTCACTGAAGACATCTGCATTGTCTACTAGAGCCTCCTTCACAGCATCATATCCATGTAGGACAACCACTGTCATGCTCCCTAGATGGACAGTGAATACATCTCCATGGATCTTCGCAAGCTACAACAAAATCAGAAGAAGAAAAGTTGTACTTTATATCGTTGTATAGATGGCTCTGTAAAAAGTTTCAATCAGAGATAGGGAGTGCAAAGAAAAAATCATTTTATATAAATAGCACAGAAGTATTTTTAAAGCATTCATGACCAGAGCTCATTGAAGCTTAGACATACAGACCAGATTTATAGAGATGACACAGTTATGTAAATTCTGGGGATGGTGCAGTCCTTGGCTGTGTTCACTAATGTGTGACACAGATCTTCCTCCTTCTATGGCCTCTCATGTGACTTGCTATAAAGTTACAACATTCCAGCCTGGTCACTGGAGGAGAAAAGATTGAGAAAATGCTTCCTATTGCCTGCAGCAGACTGTTGATATCATCACATCCTAGGCAAACTCACTTAACTGTGACTGATTTTATTAATACAATCCCAATTCCAAAAAAGCTGGTATGCTGTGTAAAGTATACATAAAAACAGAATGCAATGATTTGCAAATCTCCAAAAAACATGTTTTATTCACAATAGAAAACAAAAAACATATCAAATGTTTAACCGCTTCAATACTGGGCATTTTCACCCCCTTCCTTTCCAGACCAATTTTTAGTTTTCAGCTCTGTCGCACTTTAAACGACAATTGTGCGGTCGTGCGACGCTGTACCCAAACAAAATTGACGTCCTTTTTTCCCCACAAATAGAGCTTTCTTTTGGTGGTATTTGATCACCTCTGCAGTTTTTATTTTTTGCGCTATAAAAAAAAGAAGAGCGACAATTTTGAAAAAAACACAATATTATTTACTTTTTGCTATAATAAATATCCCAATTTTTTTTAAAAATTACAGATTTTTTCCTCAGTTTCGGCCGATACGTATTCTTCTACATATATATTTGGTAAAAAAAATCGCAATAAGCGTATATTGATTGGTTTGCGCAAAAGTTATAGCGTCTACAAAATACGGGATAGATTTATGGCATTTTTAAAAGAAATGTATTTATTTATTTTTTTTACTAGTAATAGCGGCGATCTGCGATTTTTTTTCGTGATTGCGACATGGCGGACACATCGGACACTTTTGACACATTTTTGGGACCATTCACATTTATACAGCGATCAATGCTATAAAATTGCATTGATTACTGTATAAATGTGACAGGCAGGGAAGGGGTTAACCACTAGGGGGACACAAGAGGTTAATTATGTTTCCTAAGGGAGTGATTCTAACTGTAGGGGGAGGGGACGTACAAGGGGAGGAGACCGATCAGTGTTACGCTGTACTGGGAACACAGATTGGTAAACACACAGATCCATGGTCCAGCCCAGGTTAACGGGCAATCGCGGGTACCCGGCGGCAATCGCGGCCGCCGGGCACAAGCACCGGGTCCCGAGCAATGCCGCGCGCGCGCCCCCTAGACGGCCGGGAATCCCAGGACGTCATATGACGGCCACCCAGGATGGGAGATCCCATCTCAGGCCGTCATATGACTATGGCCTGGTAATGAAGTGGTTAATATGAGAAAATGTACCATTTTAAGACAAAAATAAAGTAATTTTGAATTTCATGGCAGCAACACATCTCCAAAAAGTTGGGGCAGGGCCATGTTTAGACACGTGCGGTTCGTTTCATCCCGAATTGAAATTCGGACGAAATTTTCCTTATTTGGAAATTCGGATGTATCAAAATAAAACAGTAACAAATTTCAACTAATTTGAATCAAACATTAAGGAATTAAACAAAATTTGGTAGTTTTCATCCGAATGAAATTAATGATTTGATTTCATTCGATAATAGCTGATTGTTAAGGAGCAGGGTGACCTTTCGGCCTTACCAACCATGACTCATCTGCTGTCAAAGGGATTCCATTCTGCTCACAACAGATGAGTCGTGGTTGTTAGGGACGCCGCGGCCGGCTTGCGGGCCAGCTTCTTACCAACCAGCTTTTTCTCACACAGAATTTGGATCAGTCTCTCAATTTTTGGCCAATTTTGAATTGTAGTTGTTCCAAAAATTTGGAATTTGTTCAAAAATTAATAAACTAAACAAAACGAAATGAAACTAAATGAATTCCGAAAATGAATAATGAAACAAAGTTAGTACCATAACAAATCCTTTCAAAACAAAATAAACACATTTTTCTCTGCTGCTCATGTCTAGCCATGTTTACCACAGTGTAGCATCCACTCTTCTTTTAACAACACTCTGTAAATATCTTGGAACTGAGGAGACCAGTTGCTGGAGTATTGGGTTAGGAATGTTGTCTCATTCTTGCCTGATATAGGATTCCAACGGCTCAACAGTCCTGGGTCTTCTGTGCCCTATTTTTCCTTTTAAGATGCACCAAATGTTTTCATATGGTGAAAGGTTTGGACTTCAGCCAGGCCAATTAAGGGAGGCCAGACTCTTCTACAACTAAGTCATGTTGTTGTCATAGATGCAGTATGTGGTTTAGCATCATTCTGTTGAAATATGCAAGGACTTTGCTGAAAAAGATGTCTGGATAGGAGCATATGCTCCTCTAAAACCTAGATATATCTTTCAGCATTGATGGTGCCCTTCCAGATGTGCAAGCTGCCCATTCTATATGCAATAATTCACCTTCATAACATCAGAGATGCAGGCTTTTGCACTGAGCGCTGATAACAAGCCTGAAGGTCCCTCTTTTCTTTAGATCGGAGGATGTGATGCCTGTGGTCGCCAAAAAAAATGTAAAATTTTGATTTGTCTGACCACAGAATAGTTTTCCACTTTGCAGCAGACCATTTTAAATCGGCGTTGGCCCTGAGAAGGAGGCTGAGTTAGTGGATAATGTTAAGATATGACTTCTTTGCATAATAGAGCTTTAACCACTTGAGCCCCGGACCATTATGCTGCCTAAGGACCAGAGGTCTTTTTCCAATTTGGCACTGCGTCGCTTTAACTGCTAATTGCGCGGTCATGCAATGCTGTACCCAAACGAAATTTGCGTCCTTTTCTTCCCACAAATAGAGCTTTCTTTTGATGGTATTTGATCACCTCTGCGGTTTTTATTTTTTGCGCTATAAACGGAAAAAGACCGAAAATTTTGAAAAAAAATGATATTTTCTACTTTTTGTTATAAAAAAAATCCAATAAACTAAATTTTAGTCATACATTTAGGCCAAAATGTATTCGGCCACATGTCTTTGGTAAAAAAAATGTCAATAAGCGTATATTTATTGGTTTGCGCAAAAGTTATAGCGTCTACAAACTAGGGTACATTTTCTGGAATTTACACAGCTTTTAGTTTATGACTGCCTATGTCATTTCTTGAGGTGCTAAAATGGCAGGGCAGTACAAAACCCCCCCAAATGACCCCATTTTGGAAAGTAGACACCCCAAGGAAATTGCTGAGAGGCATGTTGAACCCATTGAATATTTATTTTTTTTGTCCCAAGTGATTGAAAAATGACAAAAAAAAAAAAAATATTTACAAAAAGTCGTCACTAAATGATATATTGCTCACACAGGCCATGGGCCTATGTGGAATTGCACCCCAAAATACATTTAGCTGCTTCTCCTGAGTATGGGGATACCACATGTGTGGGACTTTTTGGGAGCCTAGCCGCGTACGGGGCCCCGAAAACCAATCACCGCCTTCAGGATTTCTAAGGGTGTAAATTTTTGCTTTCACTCTTCACTGCCTATCACAGTTTCGGAGGCCATGGAATGCCCAGGTGGCACAAAACCCCCCAAAATGACCCCATTTTGGAAAGTAGACACCCCAAGCTATTTGCTGAGAGGCATATTGAGTCCATGGAATATTTTATATTTTGACACAAGTTGCAGGAAAGTGACACTTTTTTTTTTTTTTTTTTCATAAAGTTGTCACTAAATGATATATTGCTCACACAGGCCATGGGCATATGTGGAATTGCACCCCAAAATACATTTAGCTGCTTCTCCTGAGTATGGGGATACCACATGTGTGGGACTTTTTGGGAGCCTAGCCGCGTACTGGACCCCGAAAACCAATCACTGCCTTCAGGATTTCTAAGGGTGAAAATTTTTGATTTCACTCTTTACTGCCTATCACAGTTTCGGAGGCCATGGAATGCCCAGGTGGCACAAACCCCCCCCAAATGACCCCATTTTGGAAAGTAGACACCCCAAGCTATTTGCTGAAAGGCATGGTGAGTATTTTGCAGCTCTCATTTGTTTTTGAAAATGAAGAAAGACAAGAAAAAACATTTTTTTTTTTTCTTTTTTCAATTTTCAAAACTTTGTGACAAAAAGTGAGGTCTGCAAAATACTCACTATACCTCTCAGCAAATAGCTTGGGGTGTCTACTTTCCAAAATGGGGTCATTTGTGGGGGTTTTGTGCCACCTGGGCATTCCATGGCCTCCGAAACTGTGATAGGCAGTGAAGAGTGAAATCAAAATTTCACGCCCTTAGAAAGCCTGAAGGCGGTGCTTGGTTTTCGGGGTCCCGTACGCGGCTAGGCTCCCAAAAAGTCTCACACATGTGGTATCCCCGTACTCAGGAGAAGCAGCAGAATGTATTTTGGGGTGTAATTTCACATATTTCCATGGCATGTTTGAGCAATATATCATTTAGTGACAACTTTGTGCAAAAAAAAAAAAAAAAAAAAAAAATTTGTCTCTTTCCCGCAACTTGTGTCGCAATATAAAATATTCCATGGACTCGACATGCCTCTCAGCAAATAGCTTGGGGTGTCTACTTTCCAAAATGGGGTCATTTGGGGGGGTTTTGAACTGTCCTGGCATTTTATGCACAACATTTAGAAGCTTATGTCACACATCACCCACTCTTCTAACCACTTGAAGACAAAGCCCTTTCTGACACTTATTGTTTACATGAAAAAGTTTTTTTTTTTTGCAAAAAAATTACTTTGAACCCCCAAACATTATATATTTTTTTAAAGCAAATGCCCTACAGATTAAAATGGTGGGTGTTTCATTTTTTTTTTTCACACAGTAATTGCGCAGCGATTTTTCAAACGCATTTTTTGGGGAAAAAACACACTTTTTTTAATTTTAATGCACTAAAACACGCTATATTGCCCAAATGTTTGATGAAATAAAAAAGATGATCTTAGGCCAAGTACATGGATACCAAACATGACATGCTTTAAAATTGCGCACAAACGTGCAGTGGCAACAAAATAAATACATGTTTAAAAGCCTTCAAAAGCCTTTACAGGTTACCACTTTAGATTTACAGAGGAGGTCTACTGGAAAAATTACTGCACTCGATCTGGCCTTCGCGGTGATACCTCACATGCATGGTGCAATTGCTGTTTATGTTTGACGACAGACCACCGCTTGCGTTCGCCTTAGCGCGAGAGCAGGGGGCGACAGGGGTGTTTTTTTTTTTTTTTTTTTTTTTCTTTATTATTTTTTTGCTTTTTTAATCTTACTTTTAAACTGTTCCTTTCATATTTTTTTTTTTAATCATTTTTATTGTTATCTCGGGGAATGTAAATATCCCCTATGATAGCAATAGGTAGTGACAGGTACTCTTTTTTGAAAAAATTGTGGTCTATTAGACCCTAGATCTCTCCTCTGCCCTCAAAGCATCTGACCACACCAAGATCGGTGTGATAAAATGCTTCCCCAATTTCCCAATGGCGCTATTTACATCCGGCGAAATCTAAGTCATGAAATACTCGTAGCTTCCGGTTTCTTAGGCCATAGAGATGTTTGGAGCCACTCTGGTCTCTGATCAGCTCTATGGTCAGCTGGCTGAATCACCGGCTGCATTCTCAGGTTCCCTGTTGAGACAGGAGAGCCAGAGAAAAACACGGAAGACGGTGGGGGGGGGGGCATTCCCTCCCACGGCTTGTAAAAGCAGTCTAGAGGCTAATTAGCCGCTAGGATTGCTTTTACATGAAAGCCGACCGCTGGCTGAAAAGAATGATACCAAGATGATACCTAAACCTGCAGGCATCATTCTGGTATAACCACTCAAAGTCGTGAATGGCGTACCTGAAGACAAAAAAATGGTTAACAATGGTTAACAATAAAGCACAGTAAAGTGTAAATAATTACACACCTGAAAAACAAACATGATAAAACATAATAACAATAACAATAACAATAAAACATTGCAGAATAGAATACAGTAAAAAAGAGCAGAACAATAGAGAGAGAGAATAGAGAGAGAGAGAACAATAAAACAACAACTATTTTTTTTTATTTCATATTTTTTTTTTTTTTTACACTTTTTTTGTAACTAACTTTTGTAACTGTAACCGGTTCCAGGTTCGGGTCTCTCAAAATGCGATGGCATCTTGGGAGACCCTGTGAAAGTGTGCCTAGTCTGTGCAATGCTGTACCCTACGCTAATACTCAACTAGTGAATGGTAGCGTTCAAAACATTCACCAATGCAAAGACCAGGATTGTCAGGACAGGAGGGACAATAATAGCGGGTGTCACGCCTATATCCGCGCTTGCTGCAGACACGACATCTTTTTTGGGGGGTTCGTTGGGTAGGGGTACTCGGGAGGACATAAAAATGCCTCTCATGCAGCCGACTGCATTTGGTTGGGGATGTGAATGGGGGAAGTACGGGCGCTGCAGAAGCGGTGGGTTCCCAATTAGGATTGGCGAATGCAGCAGGAAGGGCACTATGGGCACGATGGGCCTGTGTTTGTCTTTTTGGTGGCAGCGGGACACTACTTGTGCTTGCCACCTCACCAGCTTGAACTGCACTTATGGGACTCGCCACGTCACCAAGTGTTACTGCAGTGCTGGTTTGACTACGACCGGGGTGTACTAGGCCGCTGGCGCTTGCCAGTTCACCAAAACGCTACCAAAAAATGTTAGCGATTGCAGGGATCAGGCCTGACTCTGCGAACGCTGCAGTTATGCGTTTAGTGTTTTGTAAGTGTCAGTGATCGATCGATACTGCACTTGGGTGGGCTGGGCTGGGCCGGGCGGAGGGGCACAACGCAGGTGCTAGCAGGTATCTGGGCTGATCCCGCTAACACTGCGTTTTTGGGAACCCTAAACTGCTGGTGACGCTAGTATAGATCTGATCGGATCAGATATTGATGCGATCAGATACTATACCACTAAGGGAGGTGTACGGTGCGTGCGTGGGTGTTAGCGGTACTGGCGCTAATCTGACGCTGCCTGGGGCTGGTGCTTGCCAGTTCACCAAAACGCTACAAAAAAAACTGTTAGCGATCGCAGGGATCAGGCCTGACTCTGCGAACGCTGCAGTTATGCGTTTAGTGTTTTGTAAGTGTCAGTGATCGATCGATACTGCACTTGGGTGGGCTGGGCTGGGCCGGGCGGAGGGGCAAAACGCAGGTGCTAGCAGGTATCTGGGCTGATTCCGCTAACACTGCGTTTTTGGGAACCCTAAACTGCTGGGGACGCTAGTATAGATCTGATCGGATCAGATATTGATCCGTTCAGATACTATACCACAAAGGGAGGCGTATGCTGCGTGCGTGGGTGTTAGCGGTACTGGCGCTAACCTGACGCCTGGGGCTGGTGCTTGCCAGTTCACCAAAATGCTACCAAAAAAACTGTTAGCGATCGCAGGGATCAGGCCTGACTCTGCGAACGCTGCAGTTATGCGTTTAGTGTTTTGTAAGTGTCAGTGATCGATCGATACTGCACTTGGGTGGGCTGGGCTGGGCCGGGCGGAGGGGCACAACGCAGGTGCTAGCAGGTATCTGGGCTGATCCCGCTAACACTGCGTTTTTGGGAACCCTAAACTGCTGGTGACGCTAGTATAGATCTGATCGGATCAGATATTGATGCGATCAGATACTATACCACTAAGGGAGGTGTACGGTGCGTGCGTGGGTGTTAGCGGTACTGGCGCTAATCTGACGCTGCCTGGGGCTGGTGCTTGCCAGTTCACCAAAACGCTACAAAAAAAACTGTTAGCGATCGCAGGGATCAGGCCTGACTCTGCGAACGCTGCAGTTATGCGTTTAGTGTTTTGTAAGTGTCAGTGATCGATCGATACTGCACTTGGGTGGGCTGGGCTGGGCCGGGCGGAGGGGCAAAACGCAGGTGCTAGCAGGTATCTGGGCTGATTCCGCTAACACTGCGTTTTTGGGAACCCTAAACTGCTGGGGACGCTAGTATAGATCTGATCGGATCAGATATTGATCCGTTCAGATACTATACCACTAAGGGAGGCGTATGCTGCGTGCGTGGGTGTTAGCGGTACTGGCGCTAACCTGACGCCTGGGGCTGGTGCTTGCCAGTTCACCAAAATGCTACCAAAAAAACTGTTAGCGATCGCAGGGATCAGGCCTGACTCTGCGAACGCTGCAGTTATGCGTTTAGTGTTTTGTAAGTGACAGTGATCGATCGATACTGCACTTGGGTGGGCTGGGCGGAGGCACAAAACGCAGGTGCTAGCAGGTATCTGGGCTGATCCCGCTAACACTGCGTTTTTGGGAACCCTAAACTGCTGGGGACGCTAGTATAGATCTGATCGGATCAGATATTGATCCGTTCAGATACTATACCACTAAGGGAGGCGTATGCTGCATGCGTGGGTGTTAGCGGTACTGGCGCTAATCTGACGCTGCCTGGGGCGACGCATATCACCGCCGGGCGATCAGGGGGCTAAACCTTTATTTGGTAATAAACGGCGGGTGCCCTGACACTATAAAAAATAAACGAACTAACCAGCGTCACCCGTAACGGTTATACGGTGATCAGTGGTGAAAGGGTTAACTAGGGGGGCAATCAAGGGGTTAAAACATTTATTAGGTAGTATATGGGGGTCCCTGACGCTATAAAACGCTGACGGCGAACCTAAATATTTACCTCACTAACTAGCATCACCAGCGACACTAATACAGCGATCAGAAAAATGATCGCTTAGTGACACTGGTGACAGGGGGTGATCAAGGGGTTAAAACTTTATTAGGGGGGGTTAGGGGGGTACCCTAGACCTACAGGGGGGTAATACTCACTGTCCCAACACTGTAACTGTCACAAACTGACACTATGCAGTAATCAGAAAAAAAAAAAAAACTGCTGGTGTCAGTTTGTGACAGGGGGGGGGGGGTGATTGGGGGGGGATCGGGGGGCGATCGGGGGGGGGATCGGGGTGTTTTGTGTGCCTGGCATGTTCTACTGTGTGTGTGTGTGTTGGTGCACTCACATAGATGTCTTCTCTCCTCGGGCCGGAACGGAAAATACCGACCCGAGGGGAGATGACATCACTTCCTTTGCTGCTGTTTAGCATACAGCAGCAAAGGAGTGTTTTCATTGGCCGGCGGCGATCGCGAGGGGGGGGCCACGAACGGATGGTCTCCCCCTCATCACCGATCGCCGCTGGACAAAAGACGACCGCCTCGGGCACCGGGGGGGGGGTCCGATCGGACCCCCCACCCGCGGAAGGCAAATCACGTACCCTGTACGTGATTTTGCCTGTCCGTGCCACTTTGCCGACGTACATCGGCGTGAGGCGGTCGTCAAGTGGTTAACTTGCATTTTTGGATGCACACCAAACTGTGTTCACAGACAGTGATTTTTGGAAGTATTCCTGTGATGCCCATCACAGAATCATGCCTGTTTTTAATGCAGTGCTGTCTGAGGGCCCAAAGATTCCGGGCATCCAATATTGTATTTTTGACCTTGTCTCTTATGAATAAAGATTTCTTCAGATTCTCTGAATCTTTTGAAAACTTCTCCAGGGCTTCTCCCATCCTCTTGAACTCCCTACCCAAATCTGTCCTGCTATCTCCTACTCGGTCCACTTTTAGGCGATCCCCAAAAACTGAAATCTTCAAGGAAGCATATCCTGCCTTCAGCTAATAACCAAATCTTTTATTTCTCCCACCAGTTCATCCCTCACAGTTATTACCTTTTGTTCCACCAGCCCCACCCTATTAGATTGTAAACTCCCAGGAACAGGGCCCTCCTAAACCTCTTGATTTGGATTATATTGTTACTGTATTGTCTCCCTTTAAATTGTAAAGCACTGCACAAACTGTTGGTGCTATATAATAATAATGTGCTGTAGATAATGATATAGTTAAAGTCTTTGCAATTTTACATTGAGGAACATTATTATGAAATTGTTTGTCAATTTGTAGATGCAATTTTACACAAATTGGTTAACTTCTGCCAATCTTTACTTCTGAGACATTCTCTAAGATGTTCTTTTTTATACCCAATCGTGTTACTGACCTGTTGCCAATTCATCTTTCTAGTTGCAAAATGTTCTTCCAGCTCTTCCTTGTTAGTACCACTTATTTTGCCAGTTTTTTGTTGCCCTGTCCCTACTTTTTTTTTAATTGTGTTGTTGCCATCAATTTCAAAATTACCTTTGTTTTTTTTTTGTTTTTTTTACAATGGTACTTTTTGTCTGTTTATACATTTGATGTTTTTTTATTTTCTATGTGAATAAAATATGGGTTTATGCAACTTGCAAATCATTGCATTTTTTTAATGTAAATTTCACACAGCATTCCAACTTTCTTGAAATTGATGTTGTAAAAGGTAAAGCTGTTTTTTTTTTTTTGTTTTTTTTGTTTAAATTGTACTATTGATCTATATTGTGACATGTAATGAATTTATTGATGCAGATACGTAAAGGTCCATTTTACGTTAACCTGTAATTAATTCAAGCTGAAAGAAGCAACAGCTTTACTTAAAGTGTAACTAAAGGCAAAACATTTTTTTTGTTTTGGACAGAGTGGGGATGGATGGAACACCTGTTAGAATTTTATTGCAGTCTTTGCCCCGATAGGGAGATTCATCCTCTCTATTTGTTCGGTTTACTGTTACAGTTGAAAGTGAAAATAAAAGAAAATCACAAATTTTAAGTTGTCCCCAGAACAGTAATAGAAGGGAAATCTTCCAATGGGGAGACTAGTTTTGGTGACCTGGGGGTCACCAAGAGATGATTTCTCACTTCCTGTTTTGGCCATGGGACAGGAAGTGATGGTAAATCTCCCCAAAGGGACACAGATGGAAGAAAAAAAAAAACTGACAGGGATTTTCACCCTCTCTTACTCTATCCAAACAAAAGTTTTGCCTAAAGATCTACTTTAATTGAAAGGCTCCTTACTACTTACACTAAAGCTTGCCATACACTAGTAGATTTTCTTTTTATCTTAAATATTCTTTATTAACATTTCTTATAGTTTACAATTCATAAAATTTACATATCTTCCAACAGGCATGTGGAGACAACCTCCAATTCATATAGACAAAGTTCATTTAATCAATCCATGTCCATTTTATCTACCCCTTCTGCCTAACCCCTCCCCCCCTCCCCCCCCCCCCTCCCATCCCATCCAAGGTCCCACATTCTTTCATTTATTCCTTACAACCGATACTCATCAACCAGGGGTTCCACATCTTTTCATATTTCTTTATATTTCCTCTTCTAATGTATAGGGCTCTCTCCTTCCAAATGATCTCATTTACTGTTTTTACCCATTCCTCCACCGTGGGGGGGGCTACAGTTTGCCATCTTTGCATAATCAACTTCCGGGCTTGATACAGGCACCTCAAGACTGCTGTTTTTAGTGTTATCTCCTCCTGTCCCCATATTCTATCTCCAAGAATGCATAGTCTGGCCTCTGTTTCCAAGGGTATCCCCCACCTGCTACTAATGGCTTCTACTACCCCTGTCCAGTATCGAGCTAACTTGGGACATCTCCAGACCATATGTATCAGGTCTCCCTCCCCACCACATCTAGGGCATTTAGCATCTAATCTTAGTCCGCATCTAAATAGTTTTTTTGGTGTATAATATGCCCTATGTACCAGCATTAAGTGAGAAACTCTCTGCGCAGGGGATACTGAGACCAGCTGCCCGATCTCCAATATTTTCCTCCATTGTCCATCTGATAATTTCCCAACATCCACCTCCCATCCCTCCCTACACCCAAGGTGTTCTGGCCTTACAATACTTTTACCGCACAGCTGTGCATATATTTCTGAAATAAATCCCTTTATTTTTCCAGGTTTAACCACTTTCTGAAGCAATGCAGCCTCGCTCCACACTAAAGGATGTATCCTAAACTGGGCAGCCAAAGCAGATCTCATTTGCAAGTATCTAAAAAAGGTTTGCTTTGGGATTCCGTTTTCAGTTTGAAGTTCCCCAAAAGATTTTAATACGTTCCCTTTGTATAGCTGGGATAGTCTGTTTATGCCCCATCCCTCCCACTCTTTAAACTCCCCCATGGCCACCACCTCCTGTAAGTTCCTATTGTGCCACAGGGGGGCATATTCTGTAAACCCAACATAGCCCATTAAGTTCTTTACTGCCTTCCAGACCTTTATTAACATCCTAATTGTGGGGCCGCTCTCAGGAAAAGAGTCAGCCTCCAATGCCTCCACCACTGTCTTGTGTGGCGCCTCCAGGGTCAACAACCCTCCATCTACGCTTCCGCCGCTTATATGCTGCAGCTGTGCCGCGAGAAAATAACATCTTGGATGCGGGAGTGCCATTCCCCCTTCCTTGATTGGCAGCTGTAGACTCTGGAGGCTGATCCTAGCCTTACCCCTCTTCCACACCAACTCCCTAAATAGAGTATCAATTTTCTTAAACCATTTTTTATTCACCCACACCGGTGTGTTATGTAACAGATACAGTAACTGGGGCAGCCAGACCATCTTAATCAAGTTACCTCTCCCTGCCACTGATAGGGGTAGCCGGTTCCAGATATCAATTTTGCGCTTAAATTTAACCAGTAATGGGGCTAGGTTATCTTCTATATACTGCTTGGGATCCTTTGTCATGTCTATACCCAAGTATCGTATTGTTGCAACCACTTTCAACTGGGAAATTCCCGGTGACACAGAAATATTAGGGATATCTATGGGCAGAAGTGCCGATTTCTTCCAGTTCACCACTAATCCTGACAAGTTACCGAACCTTTCCATTATATCCATTACCTGCCTAAGGGAGTCCTCAGTGTCTCCAAGAAACAGCAGGACATCGTCGGCATACAGGGCAATCTTCTCCTCTCCTGTTCTTCTTATAAACCCCCTCACCCTAGGACAAGACCTGATGTAGATTGCTAGTGGCTCCATAGCAAGAGCAAAGAGGAGAGGGGATAGAGGGCACCCCTGCCTCGTCCCTCTTTCTATACAGATTTTTTGTGAATATTCATTGTTAACCTTAATCTTCGCACTCGGACCATTATACAGAATTTTTACCCATTTTATAAAAACGGGGCCTAGTCCGAATTCTTCCAGAACCCGCCAGAGATAATTCCACTCCAGGCTGTCAAAGGCCTTAGTTATGTCTAGAGACGCCACGGCTCTTGACCCCATATTCTCTGTCGGGGTCTGGAGATTCATATATGCCCTCCTTATGTTCATGCTAGTAGTCCTGTGAGGGATGAATCCCGTTTGGTCCGGGTGTATTAGTTTACAAATGATTTTGTTAAGTCTAGACGCCAGTACCCTTGCCAGAATCTTGGCGTCCGTACACAACAGAGATATTGGCCTATATGCCGACGGCTCTAACGGGTCCCCCCCTTCTTTGTGGAGCAGGATAATGGTGGTTTCGGTCATAGAGTCGGGCAACCTCCCCGCCTTTAATGCCCAATTCAGAGTTTTAAGTAATTCTGGTAACAGGATTTTCCCGTATTGCTTATAGATCTCAACCCGGAGATTTGGCCCCGGAGATTTATGATTTGCCATTCCATTCACCGCTTGCCCTAGTTCAGCTAAAGTTATTGGCGCGTCCAATCTCTCTTTATCCTCCTCTGTGACACTGGGGATTGGCATATTACTGAAGAATTTATCCATATCCTCCTCTCCTCCCATCCCTTGTGACCTGTACAGGTTTTCGTAATACTTCCCAAATGTGTCCGTGATCTCTGAACTATGAGAAGAGATCTCACCATTTAGGGTCCTAATTACAGGAATTGTCGAAGAGGAGGAATTGGTTTTTACTAGGTAGGCTAACATGCATCCCACACTTTCTCCTTCCACAAAGACTCGTTGTCTCTGAAAAAGTAGCTTATTCTCCCCCCTCCTTAATACTGCTATTCTGTAAGACTCTTGTTTGTCCTCCCACTGTTTCTGCCTCTCTGGGGATGGATCCTCCAGGAATTGTTTCTCTGCCATCTCCAAATCCCTCCTAATCCCTTCCTCCCACTCTCTTGATTTCTTCTTGATACCTGCCACCCCCTGGATCAGTATACCCCTGAGGAATGCCTTCAGGGTATCCCATTGTATACCCCCTGTGGTTGAACCTGCATTAAATCTTACGAATTCTTCTAGCTTTATTATTATCCTCTCCGGTTCTCCCATTAACTCCAACCAATATGGACTCAATTTCCAGGATCCCCGGGACTCCCTACCCCCTATATTCACTGAGACCACCATCAGGGAATGATCCGAGACCCCTCTCGGGAAGTATGCTACATCTTTTATTAACGGCACCACTTCTGTATTCCCGAGGGTCAGATCTATCCTGGAAAGGGTGGAGTGGGAGGCCGAGAAGCAGGAGTATTGTCTTATTCCAGGATTCCGAAGCCTCCACACATCTATCAATCCTGCCTCTACCAAAAACTGGCCTAAACGGCCCTCTACTAGATTGTGTGTTTGAGCTCTTGATGGAAATCTATCCAGTGCTATGTTCGTCACCTCGTTAAAGTCACCTACGACTATTACCGGGGTGTCCATTTTGTCTACCATAAATTCCATTAACTTGTACAACACTTCGAGTTTAAAAGGTGGGGGGATATAGATGTTAGCTAAGACATACATTCTATTTTCTATTAAACAATGCAGAAAAATATAGCGGCCCATATCGTCTATACTGGTCTGCCGACAGGAAAACACCACACCTCTTTTCACCAATATGCTCACCCCTCTGGAATACGAGGAGTAAGCAGAGTGAAATTGGGCCTGAAACCTCCTATTTTGCAGGTATTTTGCCGTGTCCTTTATAAAGTGGGTTTCCTGCAAGCAGACCAGGTCCACCCCCTCATTTCCAACAGCGAGAAGATGGCCGATCTCTTGTTTGGGTTCCCCATCCCCCGTATATTCCAGGAGCCTATCTTAAAAACCTTAGACTGCATCAAAAGGGCGAGGAGCGGGAAACAGTTCTTATAGACCCCGTGGTACGCATATCAGAAAAACAAAAAAATGAAAAAAACAGGGAGAATCCCAACTTTAGGCTTAGTACAATATATTGTGCAAAAATCCTCTGCATCCTCTGTGACTCCATACCCTTAAGGCAAATAACAAAGAAACCCACTACTATTGCCGTGAAGTGCATTATATGAGGGAGAGAAGAAAAAAAAAAAAAAAAACACCCCATGCTTGCACTCTGTGCTTTAATGCCCGTATGACTTAACCTACTATTCTTACTATTACTATTATTCTGGTGACTATTCCATGTGTTCCCCCTTATCTTCCATTTTCCTTTTTTATTTACCACACTTGATTTCAATCCTGGATCCCCTTCCCCTATCCCCTTACCTTCCCCCCCAACTACTAAATGTGTTCTATTTTCACTCTGTCTTGAATTTACAAACCCCCATTCACCCCGCCTCCCATCCGTCCCACCCCCCCACCACCCCAAACCACCCACCCCAACAATCTCCCACCCCCGTCCTTCCCCCACCTTACCAGGTTCGCCCTAGGGGCTTTAATCGTGACCACCTCATCCATTCCCAGTGCCATACCCATTCCTACCATATTCCCCCCACCCACTGCTAATAATGTACTCATGTACCAAATTTTAAGTGTAATACCATCCCCTTCTCTCATTCCTACTTAACATACAAATTCCTACTACCACCCTTTGCCAAGCCCATAGTTCTTCCCATCGTCCCAAATCTTCATATCAGGTATCTTAGCTCACTTGGCTCCTCTCCTTGAGTTTCAGTCTCTGTTTGTTTCCTTCAAACCAGCGTGTTGCTCCTGTCGGGGAATCAAAAAAGAGAACCTCCTCAGCTGCCTCTACCCGTAGCCTAGCTGGGTACAATAGAGCGTATTTTACGTCGAATTTTTGTAAGATGCGTTTGATCTCCACAAACCCCTCCCTGCGTCTCTGCAACTCCGGTGAGAAGTCCGGAAAAAAAGAGATTTTAGCTCCTTTGTAAAAAATAGGCCCCTTTTCTCTGGCTTTACGCAGTAAAATTATTTTGTCATAGTGGTTCAGGAGCTTCATTAATAGAGACCTGGGGCGGCCTCCAGGAGGCGGGGCCCTGAAGGGGACTCGATGAGCCCGTTCAATCGCAAACTGTAGAGAAAATGTTTCTCTTCCAAATATTTCAATGAGCCAACCTTCCAAGAAAACAATAGAGTTATGCCCCTCGCACCTTTCTGGGAGCCCCACTACCCTTACATTGTCCCTTCTTAAACGGTTTTCCATGTCATCCATTTTTTCAGTAATTCTGCCCATTTGATCCTTCATGATTTTAACATCTTGCTGTAGTGGAAATACATCATCTACCATTTGGCTCACCCTTCCCTCCAAAGCTGTTATCCTCTCCACTGCCTTTTGCAACTCTTGCTTTATTAATAATAGTTCCTCTTTAACCTCTTTAATTTGGCAGCTTGAACCCTCCAATGATGTTTTGCACATATTAACCGCTTGTAGTACTTCCCGCAGGGTGGGTTCAGCATCTATAGTAGGAGCATTAGTTGGTAATGGTATATAAGCATTTTCCCCCATCCCTGTGCTTTTGTTGTTATTCACATTCTTAGGCCCCCCTCCTGCTGCGGTTGATGAAGCCTGTCCCTGGCTTTTCCTATCCCCAGATGCTTTAACTTGCATTGCTAACCCAGTTTTTGTGGGGGTCTGCTCAGGGGCATGCGCAAATTTCTCCAGCTTTGCTGCTGCTGCCGCCGCCTGATTTCCCTTTTCCTTTGCGGATCGCAGTGACTGCGTCCCCAGATTCTCCATGTTACCTGGTTCCTCCCCTCTTTTCCTTGACATTGCTGACTTTAAATGTCTAAATCACACAAAGAAAAATAGAGGGGTGCACAGCAAGCAGCAGGACCCAGAATGGCCACAAATGGCAAAATGTCACTAACAGCAGAGGCAAAATAAATGGCAATATGGCGTTTAACAGGCACTATTTGTGCTGTACACTATTTCTTGATCCCGAGACTTTGAAACTTGTACCAAAGTCCTATTACAGCACAGCAAACAGCAGGTCCCAGAATGGTCACCAATGGCAAGTGTCACTAGAAACAGAAGCGCTATAGTTGGCAGTGTGGCGTTTTAAACAGGCAATAATTATGCTGTATGCTATTACTTGATCCTGAAACTTTGAAGATTGTGCCACAGTTACCCGCACACCGTCTCTTAGTAACAGCAACAGCGAACAGCAAACAGCGGGCTGTCAAGGCCTGTGCCCTATTTCAAAGTCCTGCTCACCTGCCTTCTCCAGACCGGATTTCAGCTGCACATCCGCTGGCTTCCACCCACCCTCCGGGGGGGTTCTTTAGGTGCCACCTGGCAGGGACCTCCGCACTGAAGCCGCCAGTCTTCCACCCTCCACTGCTTCTGAGCACTTTCACTTCCCGGGGCTCCGGTTGCACATGCGCAGTGGTGGCAGCAGCACCAGCGACGCTGCCACAGAGCGCGCTGGCTTTCAGGCTATGGGCGCCGATTCCTCCTCCGCCGGACCCCTCCTCCACACTCGCCCTCTACCGCTCAGATCACCAGGGACTGTCACACAGGGCGCAGAGCAGTCTAGTATTGCCGGGTACTTCGGGTACTTCAGCCGTGGCAATACGCTGAGGGGGAGCTCACAACACACTGCTCGTTCACGCTCCACACTCAGCCAACACCGACATCCGGTCACGCCCCCCACTAGTAGATTTTCGAATGAACAATTGTACACATATTCATATGAAATTTGTATAAAAATTCTTTAGATGACTGGACGAATGTCGTTCAAGAAAATACAAAAATTTTGCTCATTTTAAAATTTGATTTTGGAATGAATATAATTTGACTAACGAACACCACATACACTTTTAGAAATTTGTATATTCGAGAACTTTTTTCCATCCTGCTCCTTTAAATTCTCTCATCAATGTCGTCAAGATCTAACATCAATTTGTCCCCACTAATTATTAGAACATTGAACAAATATTCTTAGAATGAACATATTTGAACAAAATTCTACTAATATAAGGCCAGCTTTTAGAACAAAAGAAGACGATCGGCTGCACTCCCACACGATGCAATGTCGGCTTTATTGTGTCAAAAGTAGTAAAATCATACAAAAATAGGCAGAGGGGGCAGATAAGGCCAGATTTACTTTTCTTTCCTGCTCCTACTTTGCTTACATACTGCAATGACAATTTAACCGGTGTTAAATTCCTATGTTAGATCAGGTCGAAGCTTACACAGGACTAAGAACTCAATCTCCGCTAACATCTGACGGTGCTCAGGCCTGGTGATTGGTTGCCCAGACACCTAACACCGGAAGGAAGAGGGACACATGTTCCTCCATACCCAGAGCAATTGGATATTTTTATTTGCACCAATGGGTAAATTGAGCTGTAGGAGAGAAAAGGGAAGGTTAGTATAAGGAGCAGTAGCAGCCCGTCCATATGTGTCACAGGGGCGCCGCCCCCCTAATCCATGCGCCTGACCCCTAATCTACATGCAGGGTGCCGGACGCATGGATTCCAATGGTTTTTTTTAGAAGCTCATGATTACAGCCCGAGGCTCAAATTTGCTTTAAAAAAGGGTGGGCTCGGGGGGGGTCAGAGCACCACCCAGTTTTGTGGCAATAGAAAATAATATTCGTTATTGTCTTCCTGGTTCTCCTCTCGGTCAATCAGGAAGCAAGTCCTGAGACCCAATTGGCCCAGAGGAGAAGCGCTTGTATTGGAGGAGAAGAGGTAGAGCAGGAGGAGATGCAGGGGAAGCCGCCGTAAATCCGAGGAAGAGGAGACGCTGGGTGAAGCTGCTGCTCGCCGTCCAGGGAGAAAGCACTGCCCGCAACCTAGATGGGGTAAGTGCGGGGCTAATGAGCGACCGAGGGGGGGTGTGGGTGATCCATCCAACTGACCGACCGGGGGGGTCGCAGGTGGATTGTTTGCCACCCTCCCCAAAAATATAGCACCAGTCGCCACTGATTAGACATGTGCACTGATGAAAAATTTCCTTTTTTTCGCTTTCGTTTTCTTCTTTTTTTTTTTCGTTTTTCAGATCATTTGTTATGCTCGAAATTCGTTATTTCGGTGATTCATAAATTCTGGAAAAATTGAAATTCGGTACATTCCATTCGTGTAGATGAGGTGTTTATTATTTCGGTAATTCTGAAAAATGTGAATTCGGTATGTTCCATTCGTATAGATGCAGTATTCGTTTTTTGGAAAATTTGTAAATTCGGATAAATTCGTATTCGTTACATTCACTAACAGGCAGCCAAATTTGAAAGAAAATTCCAATACCTATAATTGAATAGTTTATAACTATTATTCTAGTTTTTATTATTGTTATTAATAAACAATGATAATAAAAAACTATAATATTGGTTAATAAGCGTAATAATTTAATTATAATATAAATTATACGAATGTTTTTTGTTCTTTTGGATTTTTGTTTTTTTCGACTTTTCATATTTTCGTTTTTATTTTTGGATTTTCGTTCATTCAAATTTTTGGATTTTCTTTCTTTAAAATTTTCAGGTTTTCGTTCTTTAAAATTTTCGGATTTTCGAACATTTGTTTTCGGAAAAATTAGTTAAACAGTTTTTCGTTAATTCAGATGTTTCCAAATTAACTATATCTATATCACTAGCCTAATCTCTAAATACCAACCTATTTGTTCTCTTCATTCCTCTCAAGACCTCCTGCTTTCTAGCTCCCTCGTCACCTTCTCCCATGCTCACCTCCAGGACTTCTCCAGAGCCTCTCCAATCCTATGGAATGCCTTACCCCAATCTGTCCGATTATCTCCTACTCTATTAGCTTTTAGACGATCTCTAAAAACACTTCTCTTCAGAGAAGCCTATTCTAGACACACCTAACAACTGTATTTTCATTTTCTCCATCACCTCATCCCCCACAGCTATTACCTTTTGTTCTACTCTAACGAGCAGGGCCCTCTGATTCCTCCTGTATTGATTTGTATCGTAACTGTACTGTCTTGCCCCCATGTTGTAAAGCGTTGCATAAACTGTTGGTGCTATATAAATCCTGAAGAATAATAATAATAAACGAATATGCAGAATTTTGACGAATTCGGAACGAAACAGGTTGCACTTGTCTACCACTGGTAAGGAGTGTAGGGAAGGGGGTTGGCAGACAGTTAAGTGAACTTATTTCTATGCTCTGTAGGATGAAAGCACTGGTTCGATTAAAGTAAGATTGTCCTCACCTTTAAGAATGACCGAGGCAGCTCTTTGACGTTCAGCTGTAGAATGTTCCCAAGCAGAGGAAGAGGAGTGGGCCCCGGAGGTAGGTCCTTCCATTTGCTGTTATTATTCCACATCCGGAGGAATATGAGAAAGGCGATGCAGACAGCCAAGATGAGTGTCCCCACTCCACCAAACTCCATTGTCCCTGAAGAGTGGAGTCACTGACACTGAAAAACATGACAAAGTTATAAAGGGGTTAAAGCGGTTATAAAAAACAAAGCACTCCAGCAATGCGATGTAATTGCTGGAGACAGTGTCCATATTTACCCGGTCTTTCTTCTGGGTCCACTGACTATGGCTGTGTGACAGGCCGGAGCCACGATGACGTCATGCCTGCACATGCGCAGGGGTAACAGCACGGGTTCCTTCAAAGCACATGCATTGATGACGTGATTGGCTGCATGTAATGTAAATATCTCCTAAAGGTTTAGGAGATATTTACAGTACCTATAGGTAAGCCTTATTATAGGCTTACTTGTAGGTACAAACTATGCACAGGAGTTTACTTCCTCTTTAAAACACTGACCATCCACTTTTCATAGCGGTGCTTAGCAACCAAATATCTTTTGGCAATAAAAACTTATGAAAATACTAGCTGCTTTGCTGTCAAGCTTAAGTGGAAAAATAGTGCAGAAAACCGTAAATCGAATTGGTATTGCTACCTTAAAGTACCTTAAAGGGTGGCCTCCTTGGCTTGTAGTGTAGTATAAAAAAAAAGTAAATTGAAGTGCGACACCACTGCTTGACCTTTATTGAAATAAAGTAATTGTTCCTTTTTACATGTTTTGTTGTCAAGCTGGTCTATTAGCTCCATTCCTTTTGAGTCACTGTTAATGGACAAGAGCCTAGCTCAGAAGTTGTGTCTTCACTGGCTGTAACATGTTGTAGGTCAGTGACTTAAGGGCAGTATACACAGGCCAAATATCGGGCAGTATTGGCCAGTCTGACATTCGGCCCGTGTGTATGACAGCCAAATGGCCCCTGTCGAAGGGGCATGACGGAAAAAAGATTGTCGATCGGCATCCGGTGTATTCTTTTTTTTAATTCTTTATTTAAAAGTCAAGGAACTTTACAAAACCATGTGCAATCAACAGTATTAAGGTACAGAGACAAAAATAGAAGAAAAAACCATGGCATTACATAATACAGGTAGTGCACAGCAAATTGGGAGCACCTTGTCAAAAACCATGAACCGGACCGAGACAGAATTACAGTTAAATCACACTTGTTTATTAATAAAAATAAAAGGTAAATAGAGTAAGCGTAGTCAAAGCATAGCCAGAGTCCAGTAACCGGATCCGGTAGTCAGCCAAGCCAGAGTTCAGTAACCAGATCGGGTAATAAGCCAGGCCAGAAGTCAAGGATCCAAGTAGAGGAACAGCAAGCAGGATAAGGAGCCAGAAGGGATGTCAGCAAGCCAGTCTTTAAACAGGAACGCAGGAGATTGGTTTCTTGTGATGTGACCAAGGCGAAGGCAGGAAAGAAGTGAGCTGGATGTCTTTAAGTAGGCGGGACTGACGAGCAGATCCACAACAGCTGGTTAACTGTGGAGAGAGAAGAGAGCTGGCAATTAGCCCACAGCAGAGCAGCCAGCTCAGAGAAGGAAGGGCTGAGCCAGCCCTGACAGTACCCCCTCCTCAACGACCCCCCCTCTCGGAGGACCACCGGGCTTGAGGGGAAAATGTCTATGGAAATCATGGAGGAGGGCAGGGGCATGTACATCCGAGGATGAGACCCAGGAGCATTCCTCCGGACCATACCCCTTCCAATACACCAGGTACTGTATGCGCCCATGGAACCTATGGGAGTCAACAATAGATTGTACCTCATACTCCTTATGGTTCTCAACCTGTATAGGGTGAGGATGTGGCACCAAGGTGGTAAAGCGGTTGCAGACCAACGGTTTCAATAAGGAGACATGAAACAAATTTGAGATGCGCATACTAGGAGGAAGGTCCAACGTGTAAGCCACTGGGTTAATCCTGTGAAGGATATGTAAAGGCCCAATAAACCGAGGTGTAAACTTCAGTGAGGGTACAGGAAGTCGGAGGTTGCGAGATGATAGCCAGACCCTGTCCCCAACCTGGTAGGAAGGCGCAGGCAGGCGTCTGTGGTCAGCATGGAGTCTGTACCTATCATTAGCATGACGCAAAGCCTCCTGGACTTGTGCCCAAGTGGAACGAAGACCACGGAGATGCTCCTCTAGCGCAAGAATACTCTGTGGAACAAACAAGTCAGGCAACATGGAAGGTTGGAAACCATAATTTGTCATAAACGGAGACAATCGGGAAGCAGAATTCAAAGCACTGTTGTGAGCAAACTCTGCCCATGGTCATAGGTCTGACCAGTTGTTGTGATGGTCAGAAATATAGTAATGTAGGAATTGCTCCAAGGACTGATTGGCTCGTTCTGCGGCCCCATCAGACTGCGGGTGATACGAAGAGGAGAAAGCAAGCTGAATTCCTAGGTGTGCACAAAAGGCTCACCAGAACCGGGACACAAAGTGACTACCCATGTCCGAGACAATCACCTTGGGTAGCCCATGTAAGCGAAAGATCTCCTGAGCAAAAATGTAAAAAAGTTCCTTAGAAGTGGGCAACTTTTTAAGTGGAATATAATGACACATCTTTGAGAACCGGTCAACCACCATAAGGATAACCGCTTTGACTTGGGAGTTGGGCAACTCCACAATGAAATACATAGACAGGTGGGTCCAGGGCCTCTCTCCATTGGGTATGGGTTGTAGGAGGCCCACTGGAAGGTGTTGTGGAGTCTTACTCCGAGCACACACGGAACAGGCAGCTACGAAGGCAGTTACATCAGCACGTAGACTAGGCCACCATAATTGTTGGGAAATGGCCCAAATTAGTTGATTCTTCCCAGGGTGGCCACCTGCCTTGGGAGAATGGTAAATCTGGAGCACAGCAGTACGGAGACACTCAGACAAAGCAGCGGTCACAAGGTTTCTCAGGAGGAGCATCCACCTGAGCAGCAAGAATTTTGTCACCCAAACGAGAAGTAAGACTGGTGTGAACCGTAGCCAGAATACGATCAGGAGGAATCATAGAAACCAGAACCAACTCCAACTTGGAAGTGGAGGAAAATTGTTGTGACAAGGCATCAGCCCTTACATTCTTAGTACTGGGTAAGAATGAGACAATGTAATTGAAACTTGACTAGAAAAGAGCCCATCGCGCCCTTCTGGGAGAGAGGCGTTTAGCCTCAAACAAGAATGTGAGATTCTTATGGTCAGTAAGCCTTCAAGGAGATGTCTCCATTCTTTCAGAGCTAAAATGATCGCTAACAGCTCTCGGTCACCAATCTCTTAATTGCACTCCGCAGGTGACAATTTCTTGGAAAAGTAGCAACAAGGATGCATAGCACTCTCAGAGGTAGGTCGTTGAGACAGAAGGGCGCCAACACCAGTCTCTGAAGCATCAACCTCAAGGATAAAAGGTAACGTAGGATCAGGATGTGCCAACACAGGAGCAGAAACAAAGGCAGCCTTGAGACTTTCAAAGGCCTGAATGGACTCCGGAGACCAACTCTGTGGGTTACCGTTCTTTCTGGTCAAATCGGTCAGGGGCTTGACCAGAGATGAGAAGTTACGAATAAACTTTCGATAATAGTTGGCAAAACCCAGGAAACGTTGTAGAGGACATAACCCCACGGGTCGAGGCAACTGTAGGACTGTCGAAAGTTTCTCTGGGTCCATCGAAAAACCAGCAGTGCAAATGACAGGAATTTAAGCTGTTCCCGATGGAATTCACACTTCGCCAGTTTACAATAGAGATTGTTCTCTCTTAATTTCTGAAGCACACGACAGACATCTGTGTGGTGGCTCTCCAGGGACTTGGAAAATATGAGGATATCATCGAGACAAACCACCACACATAACTGCAACAAATCTCGGAGGACATCGTTAATAAATTCCTGGAAAACTGCCTGGGCATTACAAAGGCCAAAAGGCATTACGAGGTACTCATAATGGCCTGTTCTGGTATTAAACGCAGTTTTCCACTCGTCGCCCTCCTTAATCCTCACAAGATTGTAAGCCCCTCTCAGATCAAGCTTAGTGAAAACCGTTGCTCCCTTGAGGCGGTCAAATAACTCTGTAATCAACGGGATTGGCTAGGCATTCTTAATCGTGAAACGATTGAGACCTCTATAATCAATGCAAGGTCTCAGTTCACCACTCTTCTTCTTCACAAAGAAGAAACCAGCACCAGCAGGAGACTGAGTTCTGCAAGAAGCGAGGGAAGTGAAACGGTGGGGGATGTAAGGAAGAAGATTAGGTCATCCATGTATGCAGCTACTTTATGTGTATGTGGCTTAGTGGTTATACCCTTAATATCTGGATGGTTCTCAAAAAGGGTTCTAAGGTTAATATAAAAATCAGAGGTGACAGCGGTCAGCCCTGCCGCGTCCCATTATGTATCCGAAAAGCGTCGGAGAGGATATCATTAACCTTTACCCTAGCTGAGGGCTTTGAATACAATGCGTCTACCCATCGTCACATCCCCTCCCCTAGGCCTATATGCTCCATCATAGAGCGCAGGAACATCAAATCCACCCTGTAAAATGCCTTCTCCTCATCCACAGAGAAGAGTTCCGAGGGGAACAAGTAGCCCGGGCAAAATGAATCACATTGATCACTCTTTGTATATTGTCTCTTCCCTCCCTGCAGGGGGTGAACCCTGCTTGGTCAGGGGGCACCAGCGAGGAGATATATGGAAGCAGCCTATTCGCTAAGATTTTAGTGAAAATTATCAGGTCCACGTTTAAAAGCGAGATCGGCTTATAGCTAGCATATTGAGCGGGGTCCTTGCCCTCTTTTGGAATTACCGTTACATGTGCCTGCAGACCAATCTCGGGAAAGTCACGTCCATCTCTTAAAAATGTATAAGCTGACGTAAATCGTGATGCTAAAATTGCTGCAAACGTCTTGTAATATGCAAGCGTAAACCAATCCGGGCCTGGCGCTTTTCCCGGTTTCATTGCCTTCAATGCCGCTAGGAATTCATCTGTTGTAATCGGGTGGTCTAATTCTGTAGCTATATCGTTGCATAGGCTCGGCATCCCAGAGGATTCTAAGTATTGTTGGATTAAACCCCTCTTAGATTGAGAGTTCAAATTATACAGGTCAGTGTAAAAGGCCTAAAACGTTCGAGCATCATCTTTTGCCTTGTTCCTTGCAATGTAATGCCGCGTACACACGACCGGTTTAGCCGCCGAAATGAACTCCGAAGGTTTCTCCAACGGCACTCCGACGGAATTCCATTCAAGCGGTCTTGCCTAAAAATGGTCAATCCAAAGTCCGACCAAAGTCCAACCGTCCAGAACGTGGTGACCTACGACAAGACTAGAAAAGGGAAGTTCAATAGCCAGTAGCCAATAGCTTCCATCTCGTACTTGCTTCAGAGCAAGTGTTGTTTTTGGTCCGTCGGAACAGCATACAGACTAGCGGGTTTCTCGATAGGAATTGGTTCCGTCGGAAATATTTAGAGCATGTTCTATTTCTAGGTCCGTCAGAATTTTCGAAAGTAAAAGTCCAATGAGGCACACACACGATCGGAATAGACGATGAAAAGCTTCCGTCAGATTTTTTCTGTCAGGTATAAGACTTTGCCCTTGTGGTCCGCAGCACATTCGCCAGCAGCTTCCCCGGTTTATTCCCAAATTCGTAAAACAACCGCCTACACCTCACAAGCTTGTTAGCTTGTTCTGTTAGTAACGAATTTAGCTTATCTCTCGAATCCAAGAGTTTATCTGAAACAGGTGAATCTGGCGAGTGTTTATGAATCTGCTCCAATTTATGTTCTGAAAGTAAAGTGTCAATCTGGGCTGAAAGGAGCCTTCTATGACAGGACCCTGGTTTAATAAACGTTCCCCGTATAACAAATTTATGTGCGTCCCACAGGCTAAAGGGTGAGGTGTCCTCCGTATAATTAGTCGCAAAATATGAAATCAACTCGCTGGTAAGTTGATCATTGTACGAAGAGTCATTCAAAAGAGACTCATTCAGTTTCCAGTGCCACTCACGAGAATACCCTCTACCGAGCTCAAGGACGCAATGGGTCGGGGCATGGTCTGATATAGTGAAAGATCCTATACTCGCTGAAGAGAGATACAGAAGAGCATTTTGAGACAGGAAGATATAATCTAATCTGGTATATGTTTTGTGCAGTGAGGAATAAAAGGGATAGTCCCTATCTCTGGGATTCAGAGTATGCCAGCTATCAATCAGTTGGTGGTCGTGTAGTAAAGATTTAAGCACCCCGTGATGCGTCAAGTAACAGACCTAGTATCAAGGTCTCCCCCTACTAGGGATGAGCTTCGTGTTCGAGTCGAACCCATGTTCGACTCGAACATCGGCTGTTCGATCGTTCGTCGAATTGCGAACGATATGGGCCGTTCGCGCCAAATTCGTGTGGCGCGTCACGGCCCATAATTCACTGCGGCATCGCAGTGCATTGCTTGCTGATGATTGGCCAAGCATGCACTATGACCCGCATGCTTGGCCAATCACAGCGCCGCCTTAACAGAGAGCCATAATTGGCCAAAGCCAAGGAGGCTTTGGCCAATTATGGCTCAGGGGATTTAGTACACGCCCCACACTATATAAGGCCGCCTGCACGGCGGCCCTGTGCAGTGTGTTCCGGTGTGCTTAGAGAGAGAGAGAGACAGTGTCATTTCATTTGAGTTAGCTAGATTAGGCAGGACAGTCAGTCAGTTAGCTGCACTTAAAGTGTATTGTGTATATATATGCATCCCAGGTGTTGCATATATATATATATACACTGTATTCAGTTTAGCTAGATCCATTCCTGTTATCTTCTAGACTATTTACATTTAGTGCAGTGCGTCCTGCTCACAGTGTTCAGCTAGATCCGTTCCTGTTATATTCCTACTGACAGGCAGGCTTGTCTTGTTACAGCATTTTGAAGAAAATTACTGGTGTTCTTTTGATCCTATTAGTACCACAGTCAGGCAGCTAGACTATTTACATTTAGTGCAGTGCGTCCTGCTCACAGTGTTCAGCTATCTGTTATCTTCTTACTGACAGGCAGGCTTGTCTTGTTACAGTATTTTAAAGAAAATTACTGGTGTTCTTTTGATCCTATTAGTACCACAGTCAGGCAGCTAGACTATTTACAGTTAGTGCAGTGCGTCCTGCTCACAGTGTTCTGCTAAACCTACAAGTTAGTGGGGTGCGTCCTGCTCACAGTGTTCAGCTAAACCTACAAGTTAGTGGGGTGCGTCCACCTCACAGTGTTCAGCTAAACCTACAAGCTAGTGGGGTGCGTCCTGCTCACAGTGTTCAGCTAGATCCGTTCCTGTTATCTTCTTACTGACAGGCAGGCTTGTCTTGTTACAGTATTTTAAAGAAAATTACTGATGTTCTTTTGATCCTATTAGTACCACAGTCAGACAGCTAGACTATTTACAGTTAGTGCAGTGCGTCCTGCTCACAGTGTTCTGCTAAACCTACAAGTTAGTGGGGTGCGTCCTGCTCACAGTGTTCAGCTAAACCTACAAGTTAGTGGGGTGCGTCCACCTCACAGTGTTCAGCTAAACCTACAAGCTAGTGGGGTGCGTCCTGCTCACAGTGTTCAGCTAGATCCGTTTCTGTTATCTTCTTACTGACAGGCAGGCTTGTCTTGTTACAGTAAATACAGCTACCTGAAGAAAATTGCTGGTGTTCTTTTGATCCTATTAGTACCACAGTCAGGCAGCTAGACTATTTACAGTTAGTGCAGTGCGTCCTGCTCACAGTGTTCTGCTAAACCTACAAGTTAGTGGGGTGCGTCCACCTCACAGTGTTCAGCTAAAGCTACCTGTAGAAGGTTGGTGGTGTTCTCATACTACAGGCAGGCAGTTGATTTTGCTAGCTGCAGTATCAGTACATATATATATATATATATATATATATATATATATATCCCAGCTTAGTGCAGCTACAGGCCATTAGTATGTCTGGAAGGCCAAGAAGGAGAGGCAGACAGTCACAAGCCAATAAGAGAGGGCAAGCAGTGCATCCTCATCAGCACGTGGCCATGGGACACGCTTGGCCTTTTTTTCGGCAGCTGGCCATGTTGAGCCGCAACATGCGGAAGACTTGGTCGAGTGGATGACCAAGCCGTCCTCATCCTCCTCATCCTCTCTCACCCATGCCCAGGGTACTTTGTCTGGCAAAGCAGCGGCCTCTTCCCTCGGCTCAATGTCATCAGTGACTCCTTCCCTAGCCCCACCATGTCCTCCTGAGGAGTCCCTCGAACTGTTTGACCACAGTGTTGGGTACATGCTCAAGGAGGATGCCCAGCGTTTGGAAGGCTCTGATGATGATACTGAGCTCGATGAAGGCAGTAACACGAGCACGGACAGAGGGGGTGCCCAAGAAGGACAGCAATCTGGCAGTCATGCTCCCCCTGCTGCAGCATACTGCCAGGTTTGCTCCAGTGATGAGGAGGGAGGGGATGATGAGGTCACTGACTCAACGTGGGTGCCTGATAGGAGAGAGGAGGAGGAGGAGGAGGAGGAGGCGGCACATCACCAACGAGGCAGGATGCCCTCCAGGGGCCAGCCTAAGGGCAGCACATTGACTGCATCACACCCCAAAGCTCCACATGTGCAGGGCGCTGCAGTCTCTGCGCGTTATTCAAAAAGTTCTTTGGTGTGGGCCTTTTTTGAGACGAGTGCATCAGATCGCACCGCTGCTATTTGCAACATATGTCTCAAGCGTATCTCGCGTGGCCAAAACATCTCCCGCTTGGGTACCACATGCTTGACCAGACATATGTTGACCTGCCATGCAGTTCGTTGGCAAGCGTATCTAAAAGACCCACACCAAAGAACAAAGAGGACCTCTGCTTGCTCCTCATCAGCTGAGATTTCCAACCCCACTAGACCTTCAGTCCTCTCTGAGACCTGCACTGAGAGGAATGAAGGTGTAGAATTAGGTGTGTCACAGCCACGTACTTGTGGGCAATCTGATTTTGGTACACCGACGTCAGATTGTACCAGGCAAATTTCCCTGCCCCAGCTGCTGCACCGCCGAAAGAAGTTTGCTCCCAGCCATCCACATGCCCAACGGTTGAATGCTAGCTTGGCAAAATTGCTAGCACTTCAACTGCTGCCTTTTCAGTTGGTAGACTCTGCCCCCTTCCGTGAGTTTGTGGAATGTGCGGTTCCTCAGTGGCAGGTACCCAAACGCCACTTTTTCTCACGGGAAGGCGATTCCGGCTCTCTACCAGCATGTGGAAGGCAATGTCCATGCCTCGCTGGACAGGGCGGTCAGCGGTAAGGTGCATATTACCGCTGACTCATGGTCCAGCAGGCATGGACAGGGACGTTACCTAAGTTTCACGGCGCATTGGGTGACTCTGCTGGCAGCTGGGAAGGATGCAGGACAAGGTGCAGTAGTGTTGGAGGTTGTTCCGCCACCACGCCTCCAAAATGCTAATGATTGTGACACACCTCTCTCCTCCACCCCCTCCTCTTCTTCTTCCTCCATGGCCTCTTCCTCGGAACCAGCGGTGCTCCGTAGTCGTTCAAGGGGCTACGCAAGTACGCAGGCCAAAAGATGCCATGCGGTGCTTGAGCTGGTGTGCTTGGGGGACAGGAGCCACACTGGGGCAGAGGTTCTGTCAGCTCTGCAGGGGCAGGTTCAGAGGTGGTTGAAGCCACGCCAACTTAAGGCAGGAATGGTGGTTTGCGACAATGGCACCAACCTCCTCTCTGCCCTCCGACAGGGACAAATGACCCATGTGCCCTGTTTGGCTCACGTCCTTAACTTGGTGGTGCAGCGGTTCTTGGGCAGGTACCCGGGCTTACAGGATGTCTTGAGGCAGGCCAGGAAAGTCTGTGTGCATTTCCGCCGGTCATATAATGCCAGTGCTCGGCTGACGGACCTCCAAAAGGAGTTTAACCTGCCCAAGAACCGCCTAATCTGTGACATGCCCACCAGGTGGAACTCAACGTTGGCCATGCTGCAGCGGCTGCACACGCAGCAGAGGGCCATCAATGAGTACCTGTGCGACTATGGCACCAGGAAAGGGTCAGGGGAGCTTGGTTTTTTTTCCCCACGCCAGTGGGCCATGATCAGGGATGCATGCACTGTCCTGTCACCATTTGAGGAGGCCACGAGGATGGTGAGCAGTGACAGTGCATGCATCAGTGACACTGTCCCCCTTGTCCACCTGTTGGAGCACACGCTGCGTGGAATAATGGACAGGGCACTTGAGGCAGAACAGAGGCAGGAAGAGGAGGACTTCCTTAGCTCTCAAGGCCCCCTTTATCCAGACAGTGTTCCTGCGTGCCCGCCGATCACACAGGAAGAGGACGAGGAGGAAGAGGAGGAGGAGGAGGAGGAGGAAGATTGTGTCAGTATGGAGGTGGAGCCTGGCACTCAGCATCAGCAGCAGTCTTTAAGGGATCAGTCCCAAGAAACACATGGACTTGTACGTGGCTGGGAGGAGGTGGCTGCGGACCATGTCGTCCTTAGTGACCCAGAGGACTCCGGACCGAATGCCTCAGCAAACCTACGCTGCATGGCCTCCCTGATCCTGCAAAGCCTGCGTAAGGATCCTCGTATTCGTGGTATCAAGGAGAAGGACCAATACTGGCTGGCAACCCTCCTTGATCCACGTTACAAGGGTAAGGTTGCGGACCTTATCTTGCCATCGCAGAGGGAGCAGAGGATGAAACATCTTCGGGAGGCCTTGCAGAAAGGTCTGTGCAACACGTTCCCAGAGACTGTGTCAGGAAAAGCCCTCTTGCAAATATCCCAGCAAACTAAAGTTTAAAGGAATGCCTGTGCACAGGAGCGCCATCCGGCGCTCGCGCGCGCGCAATAGCGCCAATAGCGCCAATTGCGCTAACGTGCGTACGCGCATGCGCAATAGTGCCACTAGCACGAACGTGCGTACGTGCATGCGCAATAGCGCCAATAGCGGCGCCCTGTGACAGCACTTGGCGCCAAAGGGGCTATTTAAAGAGGACTGTTCCACTGCTGCCTTGCTGTCTGGTCTACAGCGTTTCTGAAGACCCCTTGTGCCCTGTTACTTGCATTTGCTACCTGATACCTGTTGGACTGTTCCTGACTACTCTGTTTGCTGCCTGCCCTGATCCCGGCTTTTGGACTTTGACTACTCTGTTTCTGCCTGCCCTGATTCCGGCTTTGGACTTTGACTATTCTCCCGGATTTACCTTCTGTACCTGATCTGCCCGTCTGTGTTTGACCCGGCTTGCCTGCACCCTGCTGTCTACATCCTGCTGCTGGACTACAAGACACCTCCCTGCTGTCTGCATCCTGCTGCTGGACTACAAGACACCTCCCTGCTGTCTGCATCCTGCTGCTGGACTACAAGACACCTCCCAGCTGTCTACATCCTGCTGCTGGACTACAAGACACCTCCCTGCTGTCCACATCCTGCTGCCGGACTACAGGACACCTCCCAGCTGACTACCTGATTCAGCTCTCTGCTCCAGCCTTCCAGTCAGGCACTTGTGCCCCTTCGCACTCCCGAGCCCCTGTCATCACTACCAGGGGTTCCCGAGTCGGAGGTATACGAGAGGCCGTTCCCTGCATTCCGGGCTCTACCTACCAGGTACGTGACAGTACCAGACAGCCATGTCCGAGCCCACGCAGGGGACGTCGCCCATGGAGGACTTATGCCGTCATCTAGCCGGACTTACACAAGCTGTCAAAGACTTACAATACGGTTATAGGCAACTAGAGGAGCGTGTCCAAGTTCTCTCTAATCCAGCTCCGGGTCCATCTACTGCTCCCTCTGTGGTCATGCTGCCGCCTGAACCCAAAGTACCTACACCAGAAAGGTTTTCTGGGGACCGCAGCAAGTTTAGAGCATTTCGTAATGCCTGTGAACTCTTCTTTGCATTGCAACCCAGGACTTTTTCTTTGGAAACCACTAAAGTAGGGTTTGTCATCTCCCTCCTACTAGGCGAACCTCAGGCATGGGCCCATCGACTTCTGGAGCAGAAGAACAATTGCCTCGACCACTTGGGAACCTTCTTCCAAGCCATGGCGCTCTTGTATGAAGACCCACAACAGGCAGCCACCGCAGAAGCAGCACTGTTTTCACTTCAGCAGGGCCGTAGGGCGGCGGAGGACTATGCCTCTGAATTCCGACGTTGGAGTTCCGACACAAACTGGAACGACGCCGCCCTACGCTACCAGTTTCGCATGGGACTTTCTGAACCATTAAAAGATGAATTAGCCCGGGTAGGCATTCCTGCCACACTTGAAGACCTTATCAACCTGTCAATTCAAATTGATAGACGTTTAAGAGAACGCAGGGCTGAACGCGCAACTGGTCCATCTCGCCCAGTGTGGATGTTACCACGTGTACCTAACCCTCCTGCACACTCCTCTACCGATACTTCTGAACCGATGCAACTCGGCCTGATCCGTCCTTCTCTCACCCCTGAAGAAAGACAGCACCGGCGGGCTAACAACCTCTGCCTGTATTGTGGGGAATCTGGACATTACGTGAGGACTTGTCCGGCAAAGACCTGTAAGCATACTACCCTCTATTCAACTTCCTTATCTGCTATGTTTAACAATGCCACTCACCTGGCTGTTCCCATTTCTCTGCAGCTTCCAGGAGGGAACATCCGGGCAACCGCTATAATTGATTCCGGGGCCTGTAGCGGATTTATGGACTTATCATTTGCTCACAAGTTCCAGATCCCCCTACGACCCAGAGCACAGGGACTGTCTGTACACCTGGCCGACGGATCGGCCATCAAATCTGGGCCCGTAACACAAGAGACAGTTCCTCTAGACACCATCATTTCCGGCAACCACCGAGAAGTACTCCGCCTGGACATCATTGAGTCACCCCTGTTTCCCATCATACTGGGTATGCCCTGGCTCAAAGCTCATAACCCACAAATTGACTGGTCTACTGGAAACATCAGCTTTTCCTCTCCTTACTGCCGTCAACATTGTCTACAAGGATTTACTACTGCTCCATCTCCCCTACTTTGTCTTGAAACCGATGTTGAAAACTGCCAAACCGTTCCAGAAGCATACCATGACTTCCTGGATGTGTTCAGTCAGAAAGGGGCAGAAACACTTCCCCCACATAGACCCTATGACTGCCCAATCGAACTTCTTCCCGGGGCAGAGGTCCCCTTTGGGCGAATCTTTCCCTTAACCGAGATGGAGCTTGCCACACTTAAGAAATACATCGATGAGAATCTGGAAAAGGGGTTCATACGGCCTTCCACTTCACCAGCTGGAGCAGGAATCTTCTTTGTGGAGAAAAAGGACCATTCCCTACGCCCTTACGTAGACTACCGGGATCTTAATAAGATTACAATCAAAAACCGGTACCCTTTACCCTTGGTACCCGAACTATTCCAGAGGTTGGGAAGTGCAGCCGTATTCACCAAACTTGATCTTCGGGGAGCATACAACTTAGTCCGGATCCGAAGCGGGGACGAATGGAAGACTGCCTTCCGCACCCGCTTCGGACACTTTGAATATCTGGTGATGCCTTTTGGGTTATGCAATGCTCCCGCCACTTTCCAGCACTTCGTGAATGACATTTTCAGAGACTATCTTGACCTGTTCGTCATAGTATATCTGGACGATATCCTGATCTTTTCCTCTTCTCTGCCTGTCCACCAAGAGCATGTCAAGAAAGTTCTAGCCCGGCTCCGCCAACATGGCCTATACGCCAAACCCGAAAAGTGTGAATTCGAACGCCAAAGCATTCAGTTTCTGGGTCTAATTATTTCCATAGATGGCATCAAGATGGACCCGCAGAAGGTCTCTGCCATCTTGGAATGGCCAGCTCCGACAGACAAGAAGGGAATACAGCGCTTTGTGGGATTTGCAAATTTTTACCGTAAATTCATTAAGGGATTCTCTTCCATCATCGCTCCCATCACAAAACTGACTCGTCAAGGCACCCGGTTCCAATGGTCTCCTGAAGCTCAAGCTGCTTTTACTTCCCTGAAAGACCAATTCGTGTCGGCCTCTGTCCTGAAGCACCCCGATCCGGCCTTACCCTACATATTGGAAGTAGATGCCTCCGAGATAGCGGTGGGAGCAGTACTCTCGCAGAGACAGGGCCCCAAGGCCTTATTGCACCCAGTGGCGTTCTTCTCCCGCAGGTTAACAGAACCCGAAAGAAATTATGATGTTGGGGACAGGGAGCTACTAGCAATCAAGGCCGCACTTGAGGAGTGGCGCTACCTCCTGGAGGGAGCGGCTCATCCTATTCTTGTATACACCGATCATAAGAACCTGGAATACCTGAAAGTTGCCAAAAGGTTGAAACCACGCCAGGCCAGGTGGGCACTTTTCTTCACCAGGTTCACTTTCCACATCACTTACAGACCAGGATCAAAAAATACCAAACCTGATGCCCTGTCCCGGATGTTCAGTGAACCTGAAGTTCCTCCTTCTCCAGACACCATCCTTGCTCCTGGTAATTTTCTGATGCTCCAAGGAGACTTGCTGTCTCAAATTAGACAGGCGTCTTCAGCAACTCCCCTTCCAGCAGATGTCACCCTAGAGTCCAGAGATGAATTACTATGGTACAAGGATAAAATCTTTGTACCCCAACAAACACGGGTTGCTGTTCTTAAATCTTGCCATGATCACAAATTAGCTGGCCACTTCGGGATACACAAGACCTCCGAACTGCTCCAACGCACATTTTGGTGGCCTCAGCTAGGGGAGGATTGTAAACTCTACGTGGAATCATGCACTACCTGCATCCAAAACAAAGGCAGCAAGACCAGGACGTGGGGGTTGCTAAGGCCTCTTCCTGTTCCAGAAAGACCATGGAGGATGATCTCCATGGATTTTATCGTTGAATTACCACCATCTGAAGGCTACACCACTATTTTCGTAGTGGTCGACAGACTTTCCAAGATGAGCCACTTCTTACCCATGAAAGGTACCGCCTCTGCTTCAGAGACGGCAAGAGTTTTTATTAAAGAAATCGTAAGGCTCCATGGTATACCAGCAAACATTGTGTCTGATCGAGGGGTACAATTTACCTCCAAGTTCTGGAAAGCTCTATGTGGATCTCTAGAAATTGACCTCTCCTACTCTTCTGCTTACCATCCTCAGACTAATGGTCAGACTGAATGAACTAACCAGACTTTGGAGCAATACTTACGGTGCTATTCCTGTTTTTCACAAGATGACTGGGTTTCTCTATTACCTCTGGCTGAATACGCCTACAATAACTCTGTTCACTCTGCAATTAATCAGTCTCCATTTTTTGCAAATTATGGTTTTCATCCTTTATTTTTGTCCAACAATGTTCCGGAATGTTCGGTGCCAGCTGTCCAGGAAACCTTGAGTTTTTTCAGTACTAACAACAAGCTACTCCAAGAGACCATGTCAAAGACCCAGGAACGGAACAAGGCGACTTTTGATAAGAAGAGGAGAGGGGAGCTTAATCTGAAGATAGGGGATCATGTCTGGCTGTCTACCTTGAATCTGAAGTTGGCTTGCCCTTCCAGGAAATTGGGCCCTAAGTTTGTGGGTCCCTTCCCAGTGATAAGGAAGATCAACGATGTGGCCTACGAATTAAAATTACCGGAGTCATTTCATATCCATCCAGTCTTTCATGTGGCCCTTCTTAAACCTTCAGTCCCGGATCTTTTCCTTCACCGAAACACTGGTCCTCCTGAACCTGTACTCATTGACGGTGAGCAGGAATTTGAAGTGGAATCAATCATAAATTGCCGGAAAAGACGCAACCAGATTCAATATCTGGTCAAATGGAAAGGGTATGGGCCTGAGGATAACTCTTGGGAACCAGAGACTAACATCCATGCCAAAAGATTAATTCTAGCCTTTAAGAGAGCTCATCCTAGTAAAATGGCCCAGTTGGGCATCCGGAGGCTGCCCATTGGAGGGGGGCAATGTCAGGAAAAGCCCTCTTGCAAATATCCCAGCAAACTAAAGTTTAAAGGAATGCCTGTGCACAGAAGCGCCATCCGGCGCTCGCGCACGCACAATAGCGCCAATAGCGCCAATTGCGCTAACGTGCGTACGCGCATGCGCAATAGTGCCACTAGCGCGAACGTGCGTACGTGCATGCGCAATAGCGCCAATAGCGGCGCCCTGTGACAGCACTTGGCGCCAAAGGGGCTATTTAAAGAGGACTGTTCCACTGCTGCCTTGCTGTCTGGTCTACAGCGTTTCTGAAGACCCCTTGTGCCCTGTTACTTGCATTTGCTACCTGATACCTGTTGGACTGTTCCTGACTACTCTGTTTGCTGCCTGCCCTGATCCCGGCTTTTGGACTTTGACTACTCTGTTTCTGCCTGCCCTGATTCCGGCTTTGGACTTTGACTATTCTCCTGGATTTACCTTCTGTACCTGATCTGCCCGTCTGTGTTTGACCCGGCTTGCCTGCACCCTGCTGTCTACATCCTGCTGCTGGACTACAAGACACCTCCCTGCTGTCTGCATCCTGCTGCTGGACTACAAGACACCTCCCTGCTGTCTGCATCCTGCTGCTGGACTACAAGACACCTCCCAGCTGTCTACATCCTGCTGCTGGACTACAAGACACCTCCCTGCTGTCTGCATCCTGCTGCTGGACTACAAGACACCTCCCAGCTGTCTACATCCTGCTGCTGGACTACAAGACACCTCCCTGCTGTCCACATCCTGCTGCCGGACTACAGGACACCTCCCAGCTGACTACCTGATTCAGCTCTCTGCTCCAGCCTTCCAGTCAGGCACTTGTGCCCCTTCGCACTCCCGAGCCCCTGTCATCACTACCAGGGGTTCCCGAGTCGGAGGTATACGAGAGGCCGTTCCCTGCATTCCGGGCTCTACCTACCAGGTACGTGACAGTACCAGACAGCCATGTCCGAGCCCACGCAGGGGACGTCGCCCATGGAGGACTTATGCCGTCATCTAGCCGGACTTACACAAGCTGTCAAAGACTTACAATACGGTTATAGGCAACTAGAGGAGCGTGTCCAAGTTCTCTCTAATCCAGCTCCGGGTCCATCTACTGCTCCCTCTGTGGTCATGCTGCCGCCTGAACCCAAAGTACCTACACCAGAAAGATTTTCTGGGGACCGCAGCAAGTTTAGAGCATTTCGTAATGCCTGTGAACTCTTCTTTGCATTGCAACCCAGGACTTTTTCTTTGGAAACCACTAAAGTAGGGTTTGTCATCTCCCTCCTACTAGGCGAACCTCAGGCATGGGCCCATCGACTTCTGGAGCAGAAGAACAATTGCCTCGACCACTTGGGAACCTTCTTCCAAGCCATGGCGCTCTTGTATGAAGACCCACAACAGGCAGCCACCGCAGAAGCAGCACTGTTTTCACTTCAGCAGGGCCGTAGGGCGGCGGAGGACTATGCCTCTGAATTCCGACGTTGGAGTTCCGACACAAACTGGAACGACGCCGCCCTACGCTACCAGTTTCGCATGGGACTTTCTGAACCATTAAAAGATGAATTAGCCCGGGTAGGCATTCCTGCCACACTTGAAGACCTTATCAACCTGTCAATTCAAATTGATAGACGTTTAAGAGAACGCAGGGCTGAACGCGCAACTGGTCCATCTCGCCCAGTGTGGATGTTACCACGTGTACCTAACCCTCCTGCACACTCCTCTACCGATACTTCTGAACCGATGCAACTCGGCCTGATCCGTCCTTCTCTCACCCCTGAAGAAAGACAGCACCGGCGGGCTAACAACCTCTGCCTGTATTGTGGGGAATCTGGACATTACGTGAGGACTTGTCCGGCAAAGACCTGTAAGCATACTACCCTCTATTCAACTTCCTTATCTGCTATGTTTAACAATGCCACTCACCTGGCTGTTCCCATTTCTCTGCAGCTTCCAGGAGGGAACATCCGGGCAACCGCTATAATTGATTCCGGGGCCTGTAGCGGATTTATGGACTTATCATTTGCTCACAAGTTCCAGATCCCCCTACGACCCAGAGCACAGGGACTGTCTGTACACCTGGCCGACGGATCGGCCATCAAATCTGGGCCCGTAACACAAGAGACAGTTCCTCTAGACACCATCATTTCCGGCAACCACCGAGAAGTACTCCGCCTGGACATCATTGAGTCACCCCTGTTTCCCATCATACTGGGTATGCCCTGGCTCAAAGCTCATAACCCACAAATTGACTGGTCTACTGGAAACATCAGCTTTTCCTCTCCTTACTGCCGTCAACATTGTCTACAAGGATTTACTACTGCTCCATCTCCCCTACTTTGTCTTGAAACCGATGTTGAAAACTGCCAAACCGTTCCAGAAGCATACCATGACTTCCTGGATGTGTTCAGTCAGAAAGGGGCAGAAACACTTCCCCCACATAGACCCTATGACTGCCCAATCGAACTTCTTCCCGGGGCAGAGGTCCCCTTTGGGCGAATCTTTCCCTTAACCGAGATGGAGCTTGCCACACTTAAGAAATACATCGATGAGAATCTGGAAAAGGGGTTCATACGGCCTTCCACTTCACCAGCTGGAGCAGGAATCTTCTTTGTGGAGAAAAAGGACCATTCCCTACGCCCTTACGTAGACTACCGGGATCTTAATAAGATTACAATCAAAAACCGGTACCCTTTACCCTTGGTACCCGAACTATTCCAGAGGTTGGGAAGTGCAGCCGTATTCACCAAACTTGATCTTCGGGGAGCATACAACTTAGTCCGGATCCGAAGCGGGGACGAATGGAAGACTGCCTTCCGCACCCGCTTCGGACACTTTGAATATCTGGTGATGCCTTTTGGGTTATGCAATGCTCCCGCCACTTTCCAGCACTTCGTGAATGACATTTTCAGAGACTATCTTGACCTGTTCGTCATAGTATATCTGGACGATATCCTGATCTTTTCCTCTTCTCTGCCTGTCCACCAAGAGCATGTCAAGAAAGTTCTAGCCCGGCTCCGCCAACATGGCCTATACGCCAAACCCGAAAAGTGTGAATTCGAACGCCAAAGCATTCAGTTTCTGGGTCTAATTATTTCCATAGATGGCATCAAGATGGACCCGCAGAAGGTCTCTGCCATCTTGGAATGGCCAGCTCCGACAGACAAGAAGGGAATACAGCGCTTTGTGGGATTTGCAAATTTTTACCGTAAATTCATTAAGGGATTCTCTTCCATCATCGCTCCCATCACAAAACTGACTCGTCAAGGCACCCGGTTCCAATGGTCTCCTGAAGCTCAAGCTGCTTTTACTTTCCTGAAAGACCAATTCGTGTCGGCCTCTGTCCTGAAGCACCCCGATCCGGCCTTACCCTACATATTGGAAGTAGATGCCTCCGAGATAGCGGTGGGAGCAGTACTCTCGCAGAGACAGGGCCCCAAGGCCTTATTGCACCCAGTGGCGTTCTTCTCCCGCAGGTTAACAGAACCCGAAAGAAATTATGATGTTGGGGACAGGGAGCTACTAGCAATCAAGGCCGCACTTGAGGAGTGGCGCTACCTCCTGGAGGGAGCGGCTCATCCTATTCTTGTATACACCGATCATAAGAACCTGGAATACCTGAAAGTTGCCAAAAGGTTGAAACCACGCCAGGCCAGGTGGGCACTTTTCTTCACCAGGTTCACTTTCCACATCACTTACAGACCAGGATCAAAAAATACCAAACCTGATGCCCTGTCCCGGATGTTCAGTGAACCTGAAGTTCCTCCTTCTCCAGACACCATCCTTGCTCCTGGTAATTTTCTGATGCTCCAAGGAGACTTGCTGTCTCAAATTAGACAGGCGTCTTCAGCAACTCCCCTTCCAGCAGATGTCACCCTAGAGTCCAGAGATGAATTACTATGGTACAAGGATAAAATCTTTGTACCCCAACAAACACGGGTTGCTGTTCTTAAATCTTGCCATGATCACAAATTAGCTGGCCACTTCGGGATACACAAGACCTCCGAACTGCTCCAACGCACATTTTGGTGGCCTCAGCTAGGGGAGGATTGTAAACTCTACGTGGAATCATGCACTACCTGCATCCAAAACAAAGGCAGCAAGACCAGGACGTGGGGGTTGCTAAGGCCTCTTCCTGTTCCAGAAAGACCATGGAGGATGATCTCCATGGATTTTATCGTTGAATTACCACCATCTGAAGGCTACACCACTATTTTCGTAGTGGTCGACAGACTTTCCAAGATGAGCCACTTCTTACCCATGAAAGGTACCGCCTCTGCTTCAGAGACGGCAAGAGTTTTTATTAAAGAAATCGTAAGGCTCCATGGTATACCAGCAAACATTGTGTCTGATCGAGGGGTACAATTTACCTCCAAGTTCTGGAAAGCTCTATGTGGATCTCTAGAAATTGACCTCTCCTACTCTTCTGCTTACCATCCTCAGACTAATGGTCAGACTGAATGAACTAACCAGACTTTGGAGCAATACTTACGGTGCTATTCCTGTTTTTCACAAGATGACTGGGTTTCTCTATTACCTCTGGCTGAATACGCCTACAATAACTCTGTTCACTCTGCAATTAATCAGTCTCCATTTTTTGCAAATTATGGTTTTCATCCTTTATTTTTGTCCAACAATGTTCCGGAATGTTCGGTGCCAGCTGTCCAGGAAACCTTGAGTTTTTTCAGTACTAACAACAAGCTACTCCAAGAGACCATGTCAAAGACCCAGGAACGGAACAAGGCGACTTTTGATAAGAAGAGGAGAGGGGAGCTTAATCTGAAGATAGGGGATCATGTCTGGCTGTCTACCTTGAATCTGAAGTTGGCTTGCCCTTCCAGGAAATTGGGCCCTAAGTTTGTGGGTCCCTTCCCAGTGATAAGGAAGATCAACGATGTGGCCTACGAATTAAAATTACCGGAGTCATTTCATATCCATCCAGTCTTTCATGTGGCCCTTCTTAAACCTTCAGTCCCGGATCTTTTCCTTCACCGAAACACTGGTCCTCCTGAACCTGTACTCATTGACGGTGAGCAGGAATTTGAAGTGGAATCAATCATAAATTGCCGGAAAAGACGCAACCAGATTCAATATCTGGTCAAATGGAAAGGGTATGGGCCTGAGGATAACTCTTGGGAACCAGAGACTAACATCCATGCCAAAAGATTAATTCTAGCCTTTAAGAGAGCTCATCCTAGTAAAATGGCCCAGTTGGGCATCCGGAGGCTGCCCATTGGAGGGGGGCAATGTCAGGAAAAGCCCTCTTGCAAATATCCCAGCAAACTAAAGTTTAAAGGAATGCCTGTGCACAGAAGCGCCATCCGGCGCTCGCGCGCGCGCAATAGCGCCAATAGCGCCAATTGCGCTAACGTGCGTACGCGCATGCGCAATAGTGCCACTAGCGCGAACGTGCGTACGTGCATGCGCAATAGCGCCAATAGCGGCGCCCTGTGACAGCACTTGGCGCCAAAGGGGCTATTTAAAGAGGACTGTTCCACTGCTGCCTTGCTGTCTGGTCTACAGCGTTTCTGAAGACCCCTTGTGCCCTGTTACTTGCATTTGCTACCTGATACCTGTTGGACTGTTCCTGACTACTCTGTTTGCTGCCTGCCCTGATCCCGGCTTTTGGACTTTGACTACTCTGTTTCTGCCTGCCCTGATTCCGGCTTTGGACTTTGACTATTCTCCTGGATTTACCTTCTGTACCTGATCTGCCCGTCTGTGTTTGACCCGGCTTGCCTGCACCCTGCTGTCTACATCCTGCTGCTGGACTACAAGACACCTCCCTGCTGTCTGCATCCTGCTGCTGGACTACAAGACACCTCCCTGCTGTCTGCATCCTGCTGCTGGACTACAAGACACCTCCCAGCTGTCTACATCCTGCTGCTGGACTACAAGACACCTCCCAGCTGTCTACATCCTGCTGCTGGACTACAAGACACCTCCCTGCTGTCCACATCCTGCTGCCGGACTACAGGACACCTCCCAGCTGACTACCTGATTCAGCTCTCTGCTCCAGCCTTCCAGTCAGGCACTTGTGCCCCTTCGCACTCCCGAGCCCCTGTCATCACTACCAGGGGTTCCCGAGTCGGAGGTATACGAGAGGCCGTTCCCTGCATTCCGGGCTCTACCTACCAGGTACGTGACAGACTGGGAGGTTACAAACTCCTGTTTCTGGACAACGTGTTGCTGAGGCTTCGGTCAGTCAAAGAAGGAGCGGTGGAGAAGGTGGCCGTCTGACCGATGCGTTCAGAAAATTTTTTGGTCCGCAGCCCCAAGGTATGATCGGTTCCAGCAACCATCGCCAGCGTCTGTTTTACATGGTGCAGGAATACCTAGGGGCAAGATCAGACTTGGACACCTTTCCCACCGAAAATCCTCTGGGTTACTGGGTCTTGAGGATGGATCACTGGCCAGAGCTTGCACAGTATGCAATTGAGCTACTGGCCTGTCCTGCATCCAGCGTTCTTTCGGAACGCACATTCAGTGCTGCTGGAGGCGTGGTAACCGATCACAGGGTGCGTCTGTCCACCGACTCGGTCGATCGACTGACCTTCATAAAAATGAATCAGTCTTGGATCACCACCAGCTACCAAGCACCTGATGCTGATGTAACCGAATAATTTTTTTTGAAATCTCAGATCCCTTCAAAGACTGCCTATGCTGATGCTGAGTGACTATCCCTGAGTAATTATCCTCTTCCTCCTCAATCATCACACTGATAGCTTGTAAGAACATTTTTGGTTCTGGGTGCCACCACCAGTGCCTAAGGCACAATTTTTCAGCCCCTGTTTAACAGGGGCGTGTAATTACGATTTTTGATGTAATACTTTGCAGCAGGGCTCGTTCCTGCATTCCAACTAGAGTGTCTGTGAGGGGTTGCAGTGTTGTGGCACCAGCACCAGTGCCTAAGGCCCAATTTTTCAGCCCTTGTTTAACAGGGGCGTGTAATTACAATTTTTGATGCAATACTTTGCAGCAGGGCTCGTTCCTGCATTCCAACTAGAGTGTCTGTGAGGGGTTGCATTGTTGTGGCACCAGCACCAGTGCCTAAGGCCTAATTTTTCAGCTCCTGTTCAACAGGGGCATGTAATTACAATTCTTGATCTAATATTTCACAGCAGAGCCCTGTGAGGGCTTACAGTGTTGTGGCCACAGCAACACCTAAGGCCCAAATTTCTGCTGAGTATATAGGGCAGGACCCTACTTTCAAACAACTAACTTACAAACAACTCCTACTTGCAAACAGAAGGAGACAACAGGAAGTGAGAATAAATCTACCCCTAGGAAGGGAAATTCTCTCCTGTAAGAGTTAATATGGGAAAAACATTTCTCCTTTCCACTGATGCTTTCCAATCCATTGGGACAAAAAGTGAGGTGAAATCTTCTGAAGAGGAGGAAAGACAGCAAAACAAATGTCACAGGGGTGATAACCCTTCCCTATGTTTTCCAAAAAGCTTAAAAAAGATTTTTTGGCTGGAGCTAAACACGTTAAAAATGTACCCGTTCAAAATTACAAAGAGATTCTACTTAACAACAAACCTACAGCCTGTATACTGCTGTTCAGAGTATATAGGGCCTGGTGGCCCCACACCTTTCCTTATTTTAATTTGGGTGCGGGGTTCCCCTTAATATCCATACAAGACCCAAAGGGCCTGGTAATGGACTGGGGGGTACCCATGCCGTTTGTCTCACTGATTTTCATCCATATTGCCAGGACCCGACATTACATTAAACCCGCAAGCAGTTTTAAATGAGATTTTTTCCTTTAAAAATGACATTTGGTGCAGGGACTGTTCTAAACACGGGAAACACGCGTCACTTTACAGGCATACTATAGACACCCCTCAGGTACGATATTTAAAGGAATATTTCACTTTTTTTTTTTTTACTTTAAGCATCATTAAAATCACTGCTCCCGAAAAAACGGCCGTTTTTAAAAGTTTTTTTTGCATTGATACATGTCCCCTGGGGTAGGACCCGGGTCCCCAAACCCTTTTTAGGACAATACCATGCAAATTAGCCTTTAAAATGAGCACTTTTGATTTCGAACGTTCGAGTCCCATAGACATCAATGGGGTTCTAACGTTCGTGCGAACTTTCGGTCCGTTCGCAGGTTCTGGTGCGAACCGAACCGGGGGGTGTTCGGCTCATCCCTACCCCCTACTAAAATAATGCCCTCTTTGTGTTGTTCTAACAGAGTTAGGTAGGGGATCATAACAGAGATCTGATGTTCATTAGGTAAGTAGATACAGGCTAACATTACTCTTTGCTCACCAAGGAGTCCCTTAGCAAAAATAAACCGTCCCTCCTCATCTCAAATAAGCGGAGTTTCTTTTCACTGTAATTGGCTAGAAAGTAAAATGGAGACCCCCTTGGATTTCGAATCGGGAGAGGCACTATGCTATAACGTGGGGAATCTGTGATTACCCAATTATAAAAAAATAGCACTCCTTTTAAAGTGTGTTTCCTGGAGAAATATTATCTGGGATTTTAGTCTCCATAGTTCTGCTAGTAATTTAGTGCATTTTTCAGGACTATTAAGCACTTTCACATTGTACGAGACTGCAGCTAAGTGAGTCATGGTGAGAACGACGTGTGTAGCAATCCCGGGACCAAACCAACGAAAAGGGGGAAGGATTGGGGAGAGGAAAAAAAAGGGGGAGGGGAAGAGGAGGAGGGGGGAAGTAAGGAGATGGGGATGAAGGCAAGCAAGAAGGGAAAAGGAAGGAGGGAGCATTAGAAAAGTTGAAAGTGTAAAAGGAAGAGGGGAGCGGACACCCTAAGAAAATAGAAAGACTGGATAAAAATGTAGGAAAAAAGGAAGAGTTATGTCTGAGGGGGTTCGGAATTCGGATCCCGTCAGAACCAGCAGAAAAGGAGTGGATGCCTCCCTTCTAACAATCCTCAAATTGAGGAGAAGCGGGTACAGTGGGAGATTAGGCAAAGCAAGGTGGTGTACCGAGGTGTGCAGGCATCTTGAAAGGAGTCTAATATACTTAGTCTGAATGTTAAAACCACCTAGTAAGGAAGTCATTTCAATGATACAGTACCTGAAAACTGAGAAAAAATTGCAAAACATAACCACATATCATCTATAATCATGAGAGAACCCTGATAAAGAGGCTTACTGCGACACCCGGTGACACCACCCCGACCATTCCGAGGACAGCAATGCTGTCCCCATCTGGTTTTCTGCCAGTCTCTGAGTAAGCCCCCCCCAGGCATTGGATCCCTGAGGGCAGCATCAACTGGTGTCTCAGCATATTAGTCCTTCGAATAGTTGGGGACATCTAGTAGGCCATTAGGGCCATAGCTCCCTGGCTGTTAAGGCACCCCCCTGCCCCCCCCCCCCCCCCCAAGTGGCAGGCAGCCAAAAAAAAACTGACCCAAGGGTAACAGTCTGCTAATATCAAAGAACAATAGGTCATAGACTGGACCCGGTAGGGTGTTATCAACCATCTGCCCAGTGCATACACCGGTCCATCTGGGGACGTCTATCACCCAGCGGTGCAAGTATTTAACTCTATCACCGGTGTCAATAGCAATGCCTGGATATATTGAAAATAGATCTGCTAGCATGATGGCACCACCAGACAACACACCTGTAACCCTGTGGATATAGTGAGATACATATCTGGGCATAAGAACGTACATAGACAAATCGCTTTCCTTCCTCCCCCATTCTTTCTCCTCTCTCACTTCCCTTCTGACCCAACCAGCCATGTCCATAATATGAAGAAGGGAGGAGCAATGCTGCACATTGATCCCGGAAATCTTCCCGGGTCATGGGGTAACTTAAACACTTCCATTCAGCACTATGTGCTAAAGTCCGCCACTAAGTAATAAGATATACCCCTGCATAATGGGGTGGGTGTAGAGAACCGTCAACACAGCATACAGTCGCGTGCCCATGTAAAAATAAATGTTTCCCAGAGATACGTTACGTAATGTATAACCTCCACGATACACTTGAAATCAAAAAGCCATTTGGTCTAAGCTTCACGGTCATCAGGGTGTTCATCAACTTAACCATCACAAGGTCGACAGGATCTGGATCTGCAGTCCCGTTGTGGACGCTGCAGTAGGGCTCCCTGGCTGTCCCAAGGTCTTGGCAGGACTGTCCAGTGGGGAACTTTGATGGCCTGGCAACCCAGTAACAGGAAGAGCTGTGGCAGTTGGGTGGGATTAAGCAGGGAGAAGAACCGGTTGTCCTTTTTAACCAGGAGAGAGTGGGTACCTCCAAGTGTATGTGACTCCAGCAGAGCGGATGAGCTCCAGCGGTGGTCTCAGCAAACCTCTGCGATATAATGTGTGACAGCTGAGGTCCGGAAAGAGCTGGATCTGGGCCCCATCAAAATCTAGTAGACCTTTCTGCCAGGCTGCTCACATGATGGCATCCTTCAAATTGAAAAAGTGTACTCGGCACAGTACATCACGCGGGGCCTCCTGGGCGGCCACTCTAGATGCTGGAACCTGATGGACCCGGTCTATCTGGATCATAGAAAATAGTGGGTCTCCAAGGATTTGATTGAAAATAGCGGTCACTGGCGCATGCAGACCTGTCGCCTAAGGGATACCTTTCAGCCTAATATTGTTGCGCCTGTTGCGATTTTCTGCATCTTCCTGTGTAATTGCATCGCTACATCCATCTGGGTTTCTAAGGTGTCTATGCGAGAGGCACAGGAGGTCTGTTGATCTTCCAAGGATTGCAACTGTAAGTCTGCAGCCTGTGCATTGGACCTGAGTTCCTCAATGTCCTCTCTTAGAGCTCCTGTCCACTGCCTCAGCATTTGTTGGATGTTAGCTTTCGTGGGAGGGTCCTGCAGTAATTGTCTGAGATCTGCATCCTCCAAGCTGGCCAACAGTATAGAGCTGTGTGATGCCTCAGAGCGTGATTTTGGGCTCAGCTGCGGTAACGGTGGTGTTGAGATAGGAGAGAGCAGGCAACAGTCCTGACTCACCGCTGCAGCCTTTTTTGTGATTAATTGTCCTGGGGGCTGGTTAGGCCCCACGTCCTGCTGGTTCTGTTGGCTGGACGCCATCTTGGATCCCGCTGCGAGAGATTTCCCGGCTCTCACGGACAGGTACTGGGTAATGTAAGGGTGGCCGGGTGTGCTCTGAGATTTAGAGCCTCTACCCCTCTTTGACCTGGGTCTCTCAAAGTGGTAGGTGGAGTGTAATACGCTGAATTGCTCTCCGGCCGCACAGAGCTCAGTCTCTCTTCCTCTTCACGCCACCATGGTCAAGCCACGCCCATGGCATCCGGTGTATTCTGGCGGGGGGGTGTCCCCCTGTCAGAACAATAGCTCAGTGGGGGGAGATCGCTGTACTAACATTTCATAGTAAATACAGTGGCTCCACCTGAGCGCCTCAGTTTTTATTTCGTTCAGCAAGCTGGGTTGAGCGTAAAAAAACCTAATAGTATGTACTAGGCTTTACTGGGCCCATACACACTGCAATGACAAGCCATCAGTGGTCACAGTTATTCATGGATGTTCAAAAAGCCAGCGAATTACCTGGTTGTCATTACAGTGTATGGGCTTGAAGACTGCAGCTATCTGTTCACAGCTGTCAAACCCAGCAACGCGACTCAGTAGATTCTTGCCGCTGGGATTCGCACAATAGCTAAACTCCTGCGCAAATATGTCCTTAAAGTTCTGAAATCATAAAATCAGTATAATAGCCAGGCAATTTCTAGAGGGCTGTGGACAATGGCAACCTTTTAAGCACAGATGAAACAAACCCATTAATTAAAAATACCAGCGATTAAAGCACATTTAAGGGATTTTTCACTTAGCTTAGTTAATGAAGTCTAGTTTTATTGACTTCCATCATCCAGTCATGTGCTAGCAAAAATACTTTTTTGTTAATTTACCTTGCACATGTCATGGTTCCGTGTACAACAGTTGCGGCTGGTGCTAAATATTTCGGAACGGAAAGGTGGCGATCGCCACAAGCACCCCCCCCCCCCCCCCATGGGAAACGGACGGGAAGGCGGCGATCAGAACCTGCTTCCTGACTGGCTGAGAGTAGAATCAGGAAGACAATAGCGAATATTCATTTTCTTCATTGTCAAACAGCCAATTAAAGTCTCAGGCTCTAATCATGTGCTTAAAAAAAAACACATTGGAATACATGTGTCCAGCACCCTGCATGTAGATTAGTGGCCAGGCGTGTAAAGAGGGGCCACCACTGGTGTACATTGATTGGTACTGCTCGGTTTCCAGCCTATTCACCCTGAACCCAGGTAATATTAAGCCTTTGCACCTGTGGCTTAGTGTTCGACCAACGTGTCTCCACGCTGAAGACAGACCCTCCTGTTCCTCTGGTGTTTGCTGTTTCTGAGTATTCCCTTATTCTATGTGTTGTTTGAATCTGTCTTTGTTCTCAGGATTTCCCTCTTGCTGTGCAGTTATATACCCTTTTCTGTCCATGGATCCCTTAATTTCCTGCTACTGCGTGTGTGTCTCTCTCAGTATAGTGTCTTTGTGTACCCTGTGTCCATCCACCTTGCTATTTGGTTGTACTGTGCCCGCACGCATGTACTAGAGAACCACAACCTGGGGGGCTGTCTCCCAGAGCAACATTCACACCTCCAGTGGCTCTGGTGAGGTCCAAGTGGCTCCTTAGACCTTGCGACTCGGGCACACCTACAGTATCTCACAAAAGTGAGTACACCCCTCACATTTTTGTAAATATTTTATTATATCTTTTCATGTGACAACACTGAAGAAAATACACTGTGTTACAATGTAAAGTCATGAGTGTACAGCTTGTATAACAGTGTAAATTTGCTGTCCCCTCAAAATAACAACACACAGCCATTAATGTATAAACCGCTGGCAACAAACGTGAGTATATCCTTAAGTGAAAATTTCCAAATTGGGCCCAATTAGCCATTTTCCCTTCCTTACCTTTAACATGGTCATATGACTCATTAGTATTACAAGGTCTCAGGTGTGAATGGGGAGCAGGTGTGTTAAATTTGGTGTTATCGCTCTCACTCTCTCATACTGGTCACTGGAAGTTCAACTTGGCATCTCATGGCAAACAACTCTCTGAGGATCTGAAAAAAAGAATTATTGCTCTACATAAAGATGGCCTAGGCTATAAGAAGATTGCCAAGACCCTGAAACTGAAGCTGCAGCATGGTGACCAAGACCATACAGTGATTTAACAGGACAGATTCCACTGAGAACAGGCCTCACCATGGTCGACCGTGGAGCTGAGTGCACGTGCTCAGCGTCATATCCAAAGGTTGTCTTTGGGAAATAGACGTATGAGTGCTGCCAGCATTGCTACAGAAGTTGAAAGGGTGGGGGGGTCAGCCTGTCAATGCTTAGACCATACACCGCACACTGCATCAAATTGGTCTGCATGGCTGTCGTCCCAGAAGGAAGCCTCTTCTAAAGATGATGCACAAGAAAGCCCGCAAACAATTTGCTGAAGACAAGCAGGTCATGGATTACTGGAACCATGTCCTGTGGTCTGATGAGACCAAAATAAACTTAGTTGGTTCAGATGGTGTCAAGCGTGTGTGGCAGCAACCAGGTGAGGAGTACAAAGACAAGTGTGTCTTGCCTACAATCAAGCATGGTGGTGGGAGTGTCATGGTCTGGGGTTGCATGAATGCTGCCTGCACTGGGGAGCTACAGATCATTGAGGGAACTATGAATGCCAACATGTACTGTGACATACTGAAGCAGAGCATGATCCCCTCCCCTCGGAGACTGGGCAGCAGGGCAGTATTCCAACATGACCAACGACCCCAAAAACACCTCCAAGATGACCACTGCCTTGCTAAAGAAACTGAGGGTAAAGGTGATGGACTGGCCAAGCATGTCTCTAGACCTAAACCCAATTGAGCATCTGTGGGGCATACTCAAGCGGAAGGTGGAGGAGAGCTCAATGTGTCTAACATCCACCAGCTCCGGGATGCTGTCATGGAGGAGTGGAAGAGGACTCCAGTAGCAACCTGTGAAGCTCTGTTGAACTCCATGCCCAAGAGGGTTAAGGCAGTGCTGGAAAATAATGGTGGCCACACAAAATATTGACACTTTGGGCCCAATTTGGACATTTTCACTTAGGGGTGTACTCACTTTTGTTGCCAGTGGTTTAGACATTAATGGCTGTATTTTGAGTTATTTTGAGGGGACAGCAAATTTACACTGTTATACAAGCTGTACACTCACTACTTTGCAAAGTTTAATTTCTTCAGTGTTGTCACATGAAAAATATTTACAAAAATGTGAGGGGTGTACTTACTTTTGTGAGATACTGTCTGTTTGTGTGTGGTCACACTGCTCCCGCAGCTGTAAGGATCAGTTCCCGAGTACACCTGGTTAGTTGTCCAATTTTTCGCTAGATCTTGAGTTACAGTCCCAGGTGGTCTTATCCTCTGTTCGTGACAGCACATTGTAGCTATAAAGGAAATTTCTGTGTGAAAGTGAAAAAAGTGCAGCTGCTTGTGTAAGCCTAAATACAAAAAAGCTCAAAAACATATATCTACGAAAAACAAGCACGCACCAATTAATTAATCAGTGAAGATGATTAAACACAACCATACAAACTCATATAAAGATATATATAGTATTGTTCAAAAGTGATTCAATAAAGTAAAAAAATGCTACCAAAAAATGCTACCAAAAAACGCCCATGTGAACAGTGGTGTGCACCATCAACCTGTTACAAGGACCTAAAGCAAAAGTATTCTGATATATACAAAATCCATTAAGGTGAGTGTATCTAAGTGATCAAAAATATATAAGCAAAGTCCATAAAAATTACAATGTGAGTATGGAGAAACTCAGTAATCAGGAGAGATGGGAATGAGATGTTCTTGCAGCCCAAAAACTTGTGATATTACTGCCGCTTACCAGATCAGTTGAACCTCAAATTATAGAGATCATGAGAGCCTGTTGCATCAGCCTGCCGGCATCGAAATCCTCCACCTGTCTTTCAATCCAGGGATAGTGATTACAATCACCCTCAACGACCGAAGCTAACTCCTCTCTCCTTTTGGAATCCACACACAGGAACAGTTATAATCACCCTTAATTCAGATCTCTTCTCATGGATGATCTCAGCGGTTAACACTCAAGGGAGATAAGAAAAAAGCTCCATAGTGCAGATAAACTTCGAAAAGGGGGTTTTTATTCCAAAAAACTTGCTCACAGCAATTTAAAAAACTTTGGTAAAACTTCACAGCAAATGTTCACAGCAAGCTAGCAATCTAGCAATCATAAAAATGAAAACAGGAACGGTTGAAAAACTAATGAAGCAACATCTCAGGATCAAACCAAATAGCTGGATAAAACGTGATAACGTCAGAATCAGCTGCTCCACCCGACACGTTTCTCCATAGAAGGCATCAACTGGGAACCAAAGTCCATAGGGGCCAAGAATCATGCAGAGTAAACAGCTAGAGAAACAGCTATCTATGTGAGCAGGATAGATCAAGGGTGACATTAACACTAGACAGAAAGGGACATTTTTATGTTAAGTTGTGGGATAAATTTGGGGTCAGGCACTACAACTAGTAAAGTTAAAACAGAATACTTTAAATGTTGTCAGAGAGGGAAATGGGATGAGCACCATGGCTACCCATCTGATCATAGAACCATAGAAGCTAGAGTATGTGAAGTATGGGATTACAATACATGGGATGCAAAGGAGATCAGAACAAAATAAGGAAAGCAGAAGTTAAGCAGGGAAATATTAAAGAGTTAAAAGAAAATGTAAGAGATTTTAGAGAGATATTAGTGTATGTGTGTGAATGCTGGAACCTTTAGTTCTATCTCTTGTGTGTGTCATGTATGCAGATGTGACCCCCTCCTTTGCATTCTCATGAAAGAATTTAGCTGGGATGAGAGATCAGTGATGAGCTGGAAGAACACCATGCCAATTTCAGTTTTTTAGACAAAACATTTATAACAAAATGTGCCGGGTTAATTAATCTAATGATAAACAATGTGATTGCAATTATTTTGAATCTGTTTTCCAAACATGGTAAAATGAAGGTTACATTTAACCGTGCATTATACAAATTGAATATCCTTTGATAGTGGAAAATGTGCTCATTTAAGGAAATTTATCTGTGGATATATATTAGTATTAGGGTGTGATATTGAGATTATCATTTGAGTATTAATTTCTGATATGAGTTTAACAATTTAGATATATTGTAACTGGTTTAGACAACCTTTGGTTGGAAATGAAATCCAGGTTATTGGGGAAATTTGTAAAAATGGGATTAGTTTAAATTAAAATAACAATTTTGTAATTTTTCCTTTATTGAGAGAGAAAAAAGATTAAGATAAGGTTGTTAATTGGAATACAGCTGCCATAATATTTAACAAAGCCAAGATGGGATACATAAGAAGTTTTTCTACCAAAATGAAATCTAAAGGTCTGATAATAACTTGATGTGCGGTCCATGATGTGAGAGCAATAATAAATAAAATTTAAATATAACAGACCCATCACATCAAGTCCACACACCCTGTTAGGATAGATCCCACCTGCAGCCAATTGTATAGTTTTTGATGTGGCTGAGAGCTTTCTGGTCTGTCATATACAGATTGTTGGTCCTTTTGTTTTTTATTTATTTTTATTTTTGAAATCCAAAGCAGAATGTGTGGATTGTGAAATCAAGTGCCCCTTTTCCTTGTAAGTGCCATGGTATAAAGTAGAAGAATATTTTGGATTTATGGACATCTCTGCATGACCGCAGGGTATTGTTATCATTTATTATAATATTGCCAGGAAAAAGTTGTCTTTTTGAAACATGAAACTGGAGTTCTTACACAAACAGCATGACAGAAAACAAGCCATTGTAATATATTTATGGAAGCTGGACCCAGTAATGAAGGGTTCATCCCGATATATCAGAGCTGTAGCTTTATGCAAAGGATGCTATTAGACAAAGTTAGACATTATTTTGGTCAAATATTTAATTTTTAATGGTCCCACATATTGCGCAGCAAATATACAGATGACTAAATGTTTGTCTAATGAAAGGCTCAAAATATGAATTTGTTTTGTTTGTTTATGTACAAATCTAACAATGAAAAATGCGTACATTTGAATCCAGCCACCTTATTGCCTCCATTGGAGGAGTCTGGAGACAAAGAAAAACCACATGTGCACCCACTGTTAACTCCGTCCTGATAACATACAACAGCAAGGAAAGTCTGTCCTGATCTAAAGAGCAACCACCAATGGAACTTACCAATCCAGAGCATTCCCACCAAACTGATGAGTACGCTGCCCAGATACCCTCACTCACCAAGCGTTGCACCAGGGCACCAGCTATCACAATGCCAGTCTCCACTGATGTGCGGGACAAGGAACTGCCCACTGCTCAGCCGCCGGTGCCAGCTTCCGGAACCTGTCCCACTGAAAACGAGAGAAAGCATTAGCAATTGAATTCTCTACTCCCGTGACATGCACAGCTTTTGCAAAACAGTTCAATTTTAAACAACGAAGAACAAGGTGAGGCAGCAAGCGAACTACTGGTGGAGATGAAGCAGACAGACTGGACACAACCGTAACCACCCCTGTGTTATCACAAGGAAAGCAAACCCGGAGATTCTGAAACCGAGATCCCCAAATGTCTACCACCACCACCACAATTGGGAAAAGCTCCAATAGTACCAGGTTGCTCAAAAATCCAGCAGCTCGCCATTCCTCCGGCCACCCTGCTGCGCACCATGCCCCCTGACAATATGCCCCGAAATCCAAGCTGCCAGCCACATTGGTATACAGATCAATATCAAAAGCTGACACCACCGGGGCCATCCACAAGGACCTCCCGTTATAAGAGGTAAAAAAATCCTCCCACACCTGCAGATGAGCCGTGTGCTCGCCCGAAAGTCCAATGTAATGATGCAGCAATCTCACCCCCGAAGTAGCAGCACTAAGGCGAAGGCAGAAAATGCGCCCCATAGGTATGATGCGGCAGGTGAAGTTACGCTTACCCAACAAGGACTGCAACTGACACTCCATCACCTGTGTATCAATGATGATACCCAAGAATCAAATCTCCGTGGAAGGACCTTCCATTTTTTCAGGAGCAAGAGGGATCCCGAACCGCCGTGTGATCCCTTCCAAAGTCTGCAAAAGGACCTTGCAAACCACGGACTTTGGGGGTCCGATACAAAGAAAATCATCAAGGTAATGCAGAACTAAGCGCACTTGCGATTCCTCCCGCACCACCTATTCCACAAAAGTACTAAAAGTCCCAAAATAGGAACAAGAAATAGAGAAGAACATGGGCAGACATTGATCAATAAAAAACTGCCCACCCCAAAAACAACCCAGCAACTGTTGTCTCTCCGATGTACTGGCAACAGACGAAAAGCGGATTCAATACCTGTCTTTGCCAACAATGCCCTCCGCCATACCGCTGAACCCAACTGACCGCTGTATCAAAAGAGGTATACGACACTGAAGTTAAATCAGGCTCAATCGCATCATTCACCGAAGCTCCCTTCGGGTACGACAAATGATGTATCAGCCTAAATTTGTTGGGTTCTTTTTTAGGGACCACCCCCAAAGGTGACACATGCAACAAAGGTATGGGTGGTTGATCGAAATGGCCGGCCATCCTGCCCATTTCAACCTCCTTGGATTTTAAATTCCTAGGCACAGAAGTGCAAGTCATAGGTAAAGAACAGGGAATCCAAAAGCCATTGGCAAAGCCATCTGCAACTAAAGCTGCCGCTGCCCTCCTGGGATACCTACTTAGGTACGGCAGCATCGCGGACAGGTTTACTGGGGTCCTCCCTTTTTGAATTGGACTCACCGGATTGTTGTTTCCCTTTTTTAAAGCACCTGGCATAACTGGGAGCCAGGAAACGACAGGCCACACGGAAACGGCACTTTCCCTCGTTGGACTGCCAACAGTAGTTTTTTTCTAGAGGGAAAAAAAGTAAAAAGTCCTCGCGCAGTGGAATATTACTCCGGAGATGTTTTCTAGAACTGCTGCCTCTACCAATTACTTCCACTAGGTGGAGTATGAAGCTAAAAAAAGGGAGAAGTAGATATGGCGCTGTTCTAAACCTGATAGGGTTCAGGTGTGTTCTACTCCCCAAAAGGGGAGGAAGGAGTTTTAGGTGGGGAGCAAAAATGTGAATTAAGTAGTGCCTGTTAAATGAGTATCTGCAACCAAAAATAATGTCAGATGTACTGTGCCTATGTGCTCATTTTTGAAATAAAAAATAAAATTGAAAAATAAACATGAAAAAATGAAATAAAATAAAAAATGAAATGAATACTAATGGCTGGGAACTCTTAAGTGAAAAGTGTGTCAGGCTATGTGCCCGGCTAAATAGGAAGTGCAGTGTATATCATATCAACTTGTTTAAATGGTAAATTAGATACAACAAATCATTATTAAAATAACCATAAATGCAATATGTTCATACAATTAAATAAATATACAAAGTGCTGGTGTGCATAAACAAGTGAACACGTGACTAATACAATAAAAGTGCTGTTGTGCCAGTGAAGGAATCCGTTTTGGCTCTGGTGGGCTTTTCAATGAATAAACACTTAGTGCGTGCCTTATTCGTGCTCCTGTAATGATTGCACTCCCCAGATCCTCCACCCCCTCTTGGGGTCTCACATATCCACAGTATATGCCACTGTGTAGCAGTATAAGATAGCTCCGTCTTTATTGTTGGATTCGGAAAAAGGTATAACAAGCATGTATTGCTGACACTATCTCAGTGAAAGGAAGTGATGCAAGGTCGTATGCTGACTCCGGCCTACGCGTTTCGTCACTCTGACATCATCTGGAGTGTTAAGATGAACCCCCAACAGACCCTGAAAGCAGACATAAACCTCACATTTCGCCATATCTGCCAGGCAAACCCCATCATTTCCCGACTCCTTGGCCTTATGCGACTCCGAGCCACAACCTCGGTACCCAGCGCTACGTCCTTCCTTCCCTGCTCGCCATGCTGTGACGCGGTGCCAACCACCATTGGTAGCGCAGAACGAGGTATGGCGGAGACATCACGGCCTAAGCCACTAAACGTGGCTACGGCAGGGAGCCACGCCCCCATTGGCCCCAAAATGGGCCCAGCAGGCCCGGACGGAGCACAATGGCCCAACAAATCGTGAAAACCCACAAAAAATTCCACCAAGCCCAACGTATCCTCAGGGTTCCTTACCGGTAGACCTATATTAACCCCGCCAGGGGACCCACCCTGATCCCCTGCATCAACCCCCACACCTTGAGATAAAGAGGTAGTTAAAGAACGTGACTTACCAGGCTCCCTTTGCACCGGATGGCGATCAGCCACACTTCCGGATCCCAGTTGGCTCTGTAGAGCAGGGCGCCGACTGCCTGTCGCCGTCATCACTGGAAACCTCGCTGGATTAGTCGGACCACTCACCTAAAGGTGTTGCCGCAGGCACCCCGCTTGCTGGAGACTCAGGCCCAGAGAGCCCCGACGTCCTTCGTCTGCTTCAGGCGCCTTAGACACATTTGGAAAGCTGCAGGCATCCCCGTGCACCCCCAGCTGTAGAAGGGGGTCTCCAGGCCCTTTAAAAGGATGGAGCCACTCCCCATGTAGCTGTCACTCCATCATCAGTCTTGCCAGGCTGCAACGACACTGAAAAAGCAGCAGAGGGCGCCCAACCCCTCCTGCTGCCTGAAGCTGGTCTCTTCCCACATTGAGCCTCTCTCCCAGCCACAGGGGAGGGGGCTGCTTGCTCTGGATTCCTGACGAGCTGCCGTGCAGAGGGAACACGCGGCCTCCGGGTCCACAGGACATCTTCCCAGCACCAGAAGAGACAGGGTTCCTGCCGCTGCCCGCTGCAGAACGATTCCCGTGCCAAGCTGACCTCCCACTCGGCACATTAGCAGGAGATTCAGCCGCCAGATCCTGGGTCAGTGAAGAGGGGGAGGAGGAAGGGTGAGAGCATGGGGTCCCCTCCTCCCGCAGGTCCTGCCAGTGAAAGGGATTCCTCTCAGGCCCGTTGCTGAAGCCAGAGGCATGGGGCACAACAGAGGACACTGGAGGGTTCCTAGTGGAGCTCCCATGCTGCCGCAGGACCCGGGGGGTGTGAGAAGGGCTCAGGCACTCAGGAGGACGAATCCTCCTAGCACGTTTGGAAGATGGGGGGACCCAGGAGGAGACAGATCAACCCCGACCCCCCTATCATGCCCATCAGTTGCTGCTGGTGCCACTGTGGACCCCGCACAGCAGCTGCAGCCTTGACCTGGTCTCATAAGGCCTCGCTCATCCTGTCTGTTATTTCTCTGCAGGGGAACAGCAGAAACTCTTCACATCAACTGAACTTTCCAGAATGATTACCCATCAGCCCTTGCACAGAAAAGCCCTTGCGGCTCCACTCTGAACATCTGACCCTTAAGCCACCAATCAGGTAAGCTACGCCCCCTACCCCACTAACTACTGATTTCTTTAACCCTTCTCAGACCTGTTCCTCTCTTAGTCATGACGACCCTGCATCTATTTTCTCTTCTCCGGGTCTCGCTACCTTGGGGATTTGTTCCACCGCACTGTACATTGTGGCTGGAGGAATTAATTAGTTAAAAAAAAACGTGTACAGCCAGCTTAAAGGCTACATCCACTGTTAAGACCATGTTACAACCAAAATGGCCCTCCCTGTAGCAGCTAACAGAACTGAAATCGGCACTGTTGTGCAGGGTCCACATAGTTGTGTCATTCATTCATGGGTTTGTAGAATTCATCTCCGTAACATCTCTAAAATTCACCCATTTTTAACAAATGAAACCACCAAGCTCCTCATTCACTCTCTCGCCTTGACTATTGCAACTCCCTTCTCATTGACCTGCCACTCCATAGGCTATCCCCTCTCCAGTCTATCATGAATACTGCTGCCAGGCTTATTCACCTTACCCACCGTTCAGCGTGTGCCAACCCTCTCCTCCAATCCCTACACTGGCTCCCAATTGCCCAGCGAATTATATGCAAAATACTAACCACAACATACAAAGCCATTCACAAATCTGCCCCGAGCTACATCACCAATCTTGTTTCCAAATATCACCCAAACTGTCCTCTCCGCTCCTCCCAAGACCTCCTACTCTCAAGCTCCCTCATCTCCTCCTCCAAAGCTCATCTCCAGGATTTCTCCAGAGCCTCTCCCATCCTCTGGAACTCGCTACCTCAATATGTCCGGCTATCCCCTACTCTTGCTACATTCTGGCAACCCCTGTAAACTCATATTTTCAGGGAAGCCTATCATGCCTACAACTAATCTTTTACCACTTCCATCAGCCCATTCCCCACAGTTACAACCTTTTGTACCACCTGCCCCACCCTATTAGATTGTAAGCTCTTCTGAGCAGGGCCCTCTTAATCCTCTTGTATGTTATTGTATTATAACTGTATTGTCTCTCTTTTATATTGTAAAACGCTGCGCAAACTGTTGGTGCTATATAAATATTGTATAACAATAATAATAATGGGACACAAGTCCCATTGGCTAAACTAAAAGTCTCAACTTCCACTACTGCAGATGGACTGGTAATTCTCAATGCAATACCAGGGTAGAGATCACCACACTAATGCCCCGTACACACGGTCGGATTTTCCGACGGAAAATGTGTGATAGGATCTTGTTGTCGGAAATTCCGACCATGTGTGGGCTCCATCACACATTTTCCATTGGATTTTCCGACACACAAAGTTTGAGAGCAGGCTATAAAATTTTCCGACAACAAAATCCGTTGTCGGAAATTCCGATCGTGTGTACACAAATCCGACGCACAAAGTGCCACGCATGCTCAGAATAAATAAAGAGATGAAAGCTATTGGCTACTGCCCCGTTTATAGTCCCAACGTACGTGTTTTACATCACTGCGTTCAGAATGATCGGATTTTCCGACAACTTTGTTTGACCGTGTGTATGCAAGATAAGTTTGAGCCAACATCCGTCGGAAAAAATCCATGGATTTTGTTGTCGGAATGTCCGATCAATGTCCGACCGTGTGTACGGGGCATTAGAGTCCATTGGCCCTTCCTCCAGCTCTAACTGAATGCCTGTACCTACAGGCAGGGAGCTGGAAAGATTCTGCAGGAGCCTGGCATTGCACCCACGATCCACTGACCACAGTTGCAATGCTTTTCAGACTCATTTGCAAAAAAATGAATGCAAAAGCATGGGAAAAACACATATAAGGAGAGGTAATGGTGCTGCACACCCTGGGTAATATATTATGAGAAAATTCCCCCAGAGGGGTTTTAGCAGCAGGGTGAATGAATAGTAGATACATTTGGAAAAATATGTTCTTTATTAAAAGTTATTGGCATACAATATTTCCATGATAGTTAAAATATGAGCTCTAAAGAAGGCATGCCTAATGCCCTGTACACACGGTCGGACATTGATCAGACATTGCGACAACAAAATCCATGGATTTTTTCCGACGGATGTTGGCTCAAACTTGTTTTGCATACACATGGTCGCACAAAGTTGTCGGAAAATCCGATTGTTCTGAGTGCGGTGACGTAAAACGCGTACATCGGGACTATAAACGGGGCAGTAGCCAATAGCTTTCGTCTCTTAATTTATTCTGAGCATGCGTGGCACTTTGTGTGTCGGAATTGTCCACACACGGTCGGAATTTATGCGAACGGATTTTGTTGTCGGAAAATTTTATAGCCTGCTTTCAAACTTTGTGTGTCGGAAATTCCAATGGAAAAAGTCCGATGGAGCCCACACATGGTCGGAATTTCCAACAACAAGCTCTGATTGCACATATTCCGTCGGAAAGTCCGACCGTGTGTACAGGGCATTAAACTTTGTGTGTCAGAAATTCCGATGGAAAAAGTCTGATGGAGCCCACACATGGTCAGAATTTCCAATAACAAGCTCCCATCACACATATTCCGTTGGAGAGTCTGACCGTGTGTACAGGGCATAAAAGTGCAAAAGATGCAAACACAGAATTGTACATAACATTACATGACAAATAATGTCTAATGTATATAACATACATCTAATAATTACATTATTAGACATTATTTGTCATGTAATGTTAATTATTAGATATATGTTATGTACATTAGACATTATTTGTAATGTTATGTACAATTCTGTGTTTGCATCTTTTGCACTTTTGAGCATGCCCCCTTTGGAGCTCATATTTCAACTATCATGGAAATATTGTATGCCAATAACTTTAAATAAAGAATGTATTTTTCCAAATGTATCTACTATTCATTCACTTTGCTGCTAAAAAACCCCTCTGGGGGAATTTTCCCATAATAAATGAAAAAAATATGTGCATTTATTTATTTATTTATTTATTTATTTAATATTAAAGGTGAACTTAAGTGTACTGCTATTCTGCTAAAACATTGCTGAAATTTGCAGATCATAATGCTCTATCAGATACCTACTAAAATATTTTACAGTCTAATCTATGAATGTTACACCCAAAATGGCGTTACATTTTGCTCTGTACTATAAAGTTTTGTGTTTTTTTTTTTTGTATCTTCAAGGCCACTTCACAACACTATGGTGTGTTTGCACACATACGTTAACATGTATTTCTTCAAGGCTTTTACACACCAAAATGCACCAAAAAGATGTCCGTACCATTTCTGTTCACACATTGCAATACTGAATGCTAAAACACAAATCCATCCATCCAGAATGCATGACACTGCATTGCACCAGTGCATCGAATGCACATGTGAATTTTACTGCAACACAATAGTGTGAATTCGCTTCAAATGTTCCCTGTCTTGTTTTCTTCTGTGTTTTACTCACCTTGTTTGCTTGCTTGGTTATGTTTGGTATATCCTGAAATTATGCACAGTCTTGTGTAATGTACTGCTGCGTACATAACCTCCCCCACTGTGTAAAGGTCTGTTTAGTTTTTCATGCACTCCTCCCTCTCCAGTACACTAGGAATGTACTATGGTACAGATCAGTTTACATGATCAACCACCTCAATACAGTGCACTTACACCGGTCATGCTAAGCTGTACCCAAACAGAATTTTTATCATTTTGTTCCCACAAATAGAGCTTTCTTTTGGTGGTATTTGACCACCTCTGGGTTTTTATTTTTTGCTAAACAAATAAAAAAAGACCTAAAATTTGGGGGGAGAAAAGTTTTTCTTTTGTTTCTGTTATAACATTTTGTAAACAGGTACATTTTCTCCTTAAGTGATGGGCTTTGATAAGGCGGCACTGATGGGCACTGATAAGGTGGAACAGATGAGGTGGCATCAATGAGGTGGCACTGATGGGCACTGACGATAGGCACTGATAGACGGTAGGCGGCACTGATGAGTTGCACTGATATGCAGCACTGATGGGCACTCATGGGTGGCATTGATGGGTACTTATGGGTGGCACTGATAGGCGGCATTGCTGGGCACTGATATGCAGCATTGATAGATGGCATTGATAGGCATCACTGACTGCACTGGCAGGCATTCGGGATGGGCACTGATTGGCAGCTGCCTGGGCACTGATAGGAAGCTGCCTGGGCACTGATTGGCATTTCCCTGGTGGTCTAGGGTGGCATACCTGGTGGTCCAGTGTAGTGCCAATCCCTGGTGGTCCTGGCAGCATCCTGGTGGTCCTGGACGGGCATCCGAGGGGGGCTGTGCTGATAAACAATCAGCACAGACCCCCCCCCGGTCAGTAGAGGAGAGCCGATCGGCTCCCCTCTACTCTGTCAGACACGAGTGGGGAAAAGCCGATCAACGGCTCTGCCTGTTTACATCATGATCAGCCGTGATTGGACATGGCTGATCACGTGGTAAAGAGCCTCCATCAGAGGCTTTTTTACCTAGATCGGTGCAGCGGTGTGTCTGACACACCGCACCACCAATTGCCGCGATGCGCTCCCCCGGGGGGCGCACGAGAACGGTTGTTCTGGGAGGACGTCATATGACGCCTGCCCAGAACAAGAGCTGTGCCGCCTGGCTGTCATTTGACAGCCGGCGGGCGTGAGGCGGTTAAACACTATACATATTGTGCAGGATCACTGAGGCTGGGTTCACACTTGTGCGATGATAGACATCACATGTGATTCGCTCGGCATTGCTGGGCAGATCACATGCGATGTGTGTTTGATGCAAATTCAGCCATACAGATGTATGTCTGAAATCGCTTTGCATTCGCACCAAAATGGTGCAGGACCCTTTTTTGGTCCGCACTGGAATCGGATCGCATGAGTGTTCACATCTATGCAATCCTATTCCTGCACCATTTCACAGTTTACACTGCGATCCGCAAACCGATCTGGGGGTGTCATTAACTTTATATTGACACCCGCAGTGGTTCACAGATGTCAGTGTGAACCGCCGGCTATTCAGGTGCGATGTGGGAACCCACACAGGATTCGCAGGGTTTCTCACATTGCACACGTGTGAACCGGGACTGACAGACTTCAGGAAAAATTGCAATTATCTCACTCCTATCAGTTGTTAGCAGAAATACATGCAAGTTCTAGACATTGGGTGTGGATATCTCTAGCGCACACTCATCAACCTAGGGGTTAAAACAAGCTATTTGTGAAACTGCGTGTACATTCATTCTTTGTGAAAATTTTATGTTACTTGTTATTTTCTCTTTAGGACCTTCTTCATTATTAACCACTTAAGGAAAAAGCCTCTTTCTGAGATTTGTTGTTTACAAATTAAAAACAGGTTTTATTGCTAGAAAATTACTTAGAACCCCCAAAAATGATACTTTTTTTCTAACATCCTAGAGAATTAAATGGCGGACATTGCAATACTTTCTGTCACACCGTATTTGGGCAGCGGTCTTACAAGTGCACTTTTTTTGGAAAAAATACACTTTTTTAAATTAAAAAATAAGACAACAGTAAAGTTAGCCCAATTTTTTTTATATTGTGAAAGATAATGTTACGCCGAGTAAATTGATACCCAACATGTCATGCTTCAAAATTGCGCCCCCTCATGGAATGGCGACAAACTTTTACCCTTAAAAATCTCCATAGGCAACATTTAAAAAACCTCTACAGGTTGCATGTTTTGAGTTATAGAGGAGTTCTGGGGCTAGAATTATTGCTCTACCGATCGCGGCGATACCTCACATGTATGGTTTGAACACCGTTTTCATATGCGGGTGATACTCATGTATGCGTTCGCTTCTGCACGTGAGCTCGGCAGGACGGGGCACATTTAAATTTTTTTTAAAAATTTTCTTATTTATTTTACCTTTTTTTTTTTTTTAACACTGTTCTTTAAAAAAAAAAAAAAAAATTGTGTCACTTTTAATCCTATTACAAGGGATGTTAACATCCCTTATAATAGAAAAGAAGCATGACAGGACCTCTTAAATATGAGATCTGGGGTCAAAAAGACCTCAGATCTCATATTTACACTAAAATGCAATAAAAATAAAATAATGCCCCTTTAAGAGCTATGGGTGGAAGTGAGGTTTTGACGTCTCTTCTGCCCTGCAATGGTATGGAGATGGGTGGGGGCCATCTTTCCCTCACTCGTCTCCATACCTAGGAAAGACAAGGATCTGATTGCCTCCGCTGCTACCGACGGCTCCGGTAAGCGGCAGAGGGCACCGGAGAGTGGCGGAAGGGGGGCCCCTCTCCCGCCGCCGATAAAAGGGATCTCGCGGCAAATCCGCAGAGACTACTATTATCGGAAACCGGACCGCCCGCCGAAGAAGAGGATACCAGGGTTATGGCAGCTAGCTGCTGCCATAGGACGTATATATGCGTGCGGCGGTCCGGAGGTGGTTAAGAATAGTGTGAATCAGGATTATGGCCACTTGGTGGAACTGATGATCATAATGAATAAATACATAAGTAAATAATAAACATTCAATTAACAAATTGATTAAATAACTTAATTAATAAATTATAACTATAAAAAAAACTTAGTAAGTAACTTAATTAAATCATATAATTCAATAAATCAATACTTATTAACTATGATCAGCAGCTTCATCTTACAGAAATAATGTGGTATTTTTCAGATTGGGGGAAATCACCACACAGAGTTACACAGTTGGTATGTTTGAATAAAGACACTAGTCCATCCAGTTTCAGGAGAGAGTGTGTAAGTGTTTATGGCTCTACCATTTTCAATATCCCTGTACATTGTGTTAGCTAAGAAACACATCTAAGAGATTTTTTTTTATTCTTTATTTATCTACCCTCCATGCTGACATCACCAACTGTGGAAGAGATCTGCATAATGAATAAAGGACTGGGACATCAGAGGTGCAATAGGTAACACACAATTTATATAAAAAATATAATTTTATTTAGAAAAATTAATAAAAACATATCAATTTAAAAGAATTTAACTGAAGGATTTGTTTCTCAACATGTTTCACCACATGCCGTGGCTTCCTCAGGAGGGTAGTATTTATCAGGCACTATAAATAGTACACAAAAATTACAAAGTAGACAAAAAATATGAAACAAACAATAAATCAATCAATATACAAATATAGAATAATACCACACATCTAATCTGCCAATGCAATACTCCAACCAAGGAAATGTATTTACCTGTATATAGATCTATCAAAAAATTGAATAAGAAACTGGATAAAAACCCTGATATTTAAACCACATAAATCAGGAGGCAGACCCCGCCAATAGATCATCTGATGACCATAGAGAGTGTCATGAACAGGTGTGACCAGAACCGTGTGATCTGCGACAGAGGACACCCAAACGTATATACGTGAAAACATAATAATTTATTAAAGAAAGTGAGTAATATAGAGTACAACCAACTCCAATATGACACAGTGCAATAACCAACCCCAGACAGAAACCCACAAATAACAACAGACAGATAAGTGCAAAAATGGGAAATACCAGGATCATAAACAATAGCCAGGCCAGTGTCATACACAGCAGATCAGCAGATGGACAGGGGATGTTCCAGAGACATAAACGTAAGCCAGGCCAAGGTCATACACAGGGAGGTCAGCCGATGGGGTATAGAACACAGGACAGGGAGAGGATGGATGGGTCAGACTGCAGGCAGGGATGCAAGGTAACAGGTGGGACAGGATAGGGACCGGGACAGGATCAGGATCAGGGCACAGGATCAGATCGCTAGCAGGTCAGGAGGCAATGAAGAAACCAAGGCAAACATGTGAATGCTTGCCGGGTATTTATAGGCCTGTGATTGGCCTCAAGTGACACCTGATTGTAGGAGGTACTGTCTGCTCCACACTGCCAGGATCCATCCGCTGGTGGACGCCAGTACTGCGGCCCAAAGATGACATAATATTAACAGGGAAAAGCTCTCCTGACAGTTCCAAACTGCCAGGAGACACCTGCTGGTGGACCTCAGTACTGCATGCCAAATAACAGGTATTACCAGCGGATGGAACATTTCCTGACAGAGAGTAAATAAGATCACGTTTTTAACTGGTGGAAAGAGGACCTAAAACAGGAATGGAGGGACAAATGAACAGTTTTTGTTGAAAAAGGAGAGTAAAACAATAAACATCAGATCAAAAATAAAACGTATGTAAACAGGAGTTTTACCTGTGATGGAAAGATCAAACATCAAACCACCAGTTCAAGCTATTTTTCTATATTGGTCAGTATCGCCCCCAAAGAAACCTCAAAGGGGAGACATAAACCTGGGAGGAAAAATGATTGAAATCAATCAAAAATCTAGACCAGAAATGGCCACTACATAGGTGTCCCAGAGTTGGTTAAAATGACGTTAAGTCATACTAAGTTAAGGCATACAGTATAGAAATTGCATCAATCCAAAAGACCCAATATGCTGGTATATTTTACACTAGGCAAAATAAGACTATTTAAGCTGGCATATCAATTTGGGAAAGGCGTCAAGGGATCTACTAGTGAAGATATAGTAGTAGAAGATATAGTAGTAGAATTCACAGTGCAGAAGCCATGTTTAGCATGGATTTGTGCGTACTAAAATTTTTTTTTTTTAATTATACGAATAGAGAAATGGGTAAGAAAGAGAAAAAAAAAAGGGAAGGAGAGGGGAAAGGAGGGGGGTCACCATTGGTGGAGCAAGCCAGGGACAGGTCAGGTCATATATATTGAAGGTATTCATCCGAGAACTGGAAGAGGTTCCAGTAGAACCATCTGGTCTTTTGTTTCTGAGTCTGGTTCCGAAGGGTCGAGGTCAGGTCCTCCACTCCAGCTACTTTTTAGCTTTCTTGCATTTTTCTTGACTGTCTTTAGCTTAAGGACATCCTTCCTGAGGATTGGTGACCAGAACTGGATGGCATACTCCAGATGTGCCTGAACCAGAGTTTTGGAAAGTGATAGAATTATAGTTTTATCTCTTGAGTAGATAGCCTTTCTTAATGCCTGCTAATAGTCTGCTAGCCTTGCTTGCTATTGCTGAGTCTGTGATCTAGAAGAAAAGAACTCTGGATGGCCGCACTCCTTTGCCGGATACAAAGGTGAACTACAGGTATCAGCTTTTTTTCACACCAAGGTCGGGTGCTTACTCATAGCTCAAAAAAACTTTTGTCTGCAGACAGGTGTATATATACACACTGGTACATAGATAATTACATGAGGTGAAGGTTATCAATTGACACCCTAATTGGCAATCAATTGATTAATTAAACAAGTGTCAGAAAAACGTGTCAAACTGAAACTTCTCACCATTACCATATAAATGAGTAAATAAACCTCAAATGAGTGTATTTGCTGTGCTCTGTTGTGAACGTCCATAGTAAATGTTGTAAAAACAATAATAGTGGAACAAAAACACATATGTGGTAGACGGACAAACAGAAAATCCATCTAAAAGTATAAGTGTATTTAGAACAATTATCTCATATTAATGAAATTGATAAAATAGGGTTTAATTATCAAAGAAATTGTATCATTTAAAGGAATTTTATCATTTAAAGTATACATTTTTTTGCTAAAACCTTACAACTTTCTCTAAGATATAATCTTTTTATACTGTGATTTTTACAACTTCTAAAACTTTTTTTGGATTATAAAGTGGGTCTTACTTTATTAGGTGACTGCTGTATGGTGACAATACGACACATACAGAGGCATAAAGTATCAGCAAAAAGGATATATTGTCCTCTTACCTGAACAGGTGCCTGAATCAAAGAACCGTCCCTTTTCAAAAGAAAAGAAAAGCACCCACTCTATTGGACTCTTACATTGTTATACTGTTCCATAAAACATACTGTATTTCCCAACTCCAAAGAGTTCTTTTGCATTTATAAAGTATCAAGATAGGTTGAATGGTTAACATACATAAAGAAATTACCATTATTTTGGGATGGCTACATGAAAATTAATTTTCCTGACAGACTCCATGGCAGCCTACGTGTGGGTTAACCCCGCCTCCTCTCCAATGCTATAGGACCTCCTACCCTATAAGATTGAGCTCACCTGTATAGACTGTGTTCCTTTTTTGTCCTCCTCCAATGGACCTACACACACTGTTCGCATCCGGTTGGATGGTTTCAAGATTTGGCATACCATTTACACGGTGCAGCTCAGGGCCCAGCCACGGGCGGGTGAGTAGCTTTTTCAGGCACTACATACTCCAGCGGTGAAGGGGAGGCTCCCTCTGCATGCCTGAAGAACTGACGCATCAACGGCTGGCAAGGTCTGCGATCCTCTTCTTTATCTACCTTCCATGGCAGTCGCCTCTGTGTTTATTTGTTTTATCTGTAACCCACAGCTATGTTACATTCCGGTTATCTGTATCCCCAATTCCCCTCATGGCGGCTGAAGTGCTTTGCGTTCCAGCTTGCCACGGCGTTTCCGGATCGCGGCCGCCGCCGCCGTTGTTTCGCATGCGCGGATACCTCTGCGAGAGAAAGGCTTGGCTCGCGCTGATCGCCACATTCTCCCACAGAGCAGGCGCGAGGTGGGGGGGCGGTGGCGTCACGGCGGGGATTTCAAAAGCAGCTTCTAGCTCAGCGAGCAGAGACAGCAGCTTTTCCCAGCCCTGGTCTGCCTTGGTAAGTTTTTAATGCCCGGTGTATTTTTTCTCTGAATTAAAATGCATTAAGATCTTGATGTTTAAAAATATTGAAGGTTAATGTTAAATGTATATATATATATATATATATATATATATATATATATATATATATATATATATATTATATTATTCCACATTACCTGAAAAAGTGTGGGAATGTTTATACAATTAATTCTGTTGAAAAAAAATAAATAAATAAATAAATAAAAAAAGAGAGAGGCAGATAAGATATTTTTCCTGTTCCTCGCTGTCTGCGGTTCATTTGGCATTATCAGGCCTTTGCAGACCATCTGTTTAGCGACGTTTTCATCCAGAGGTCATGGACAAGTCACCGCCTTCATGTGGCCAGCCTTTACGCACAAGGTATGTGCAGGCGAGGGGAAGGGTTGAGGTACAATCGCAAGTGTTGGCACTTTTGATATCATATCTTGCCCCCCCCCCCCCAATTCCTTTTTTCTTTTACAGTCATTTCAGGTTGGATTCTCAGGTCGTGGTCTAGAATGACAGAGACTTTGCCAGGCCACAACATTACGCAATAGCCGAGGAGATGTTCCCATTCCTCCTCCAACAAGGAGATATTCCCATTCCTCCTTTAAACAGAGGAGACGTTCACATTCCTCCTCCAACAAGGAGATGTTCCCATTCCTCCTTTAAACAGAGGAGATGTTCCTTTTCCTCCTCCAACAAGGAGATGTTCCCATTCCTCCTTTAAACAGAGGAGACGCTCACATTCCTCCTCCAACAGAGGAGATGTTCCCATTCCAACTCCAACAAGGAGATGTTTCCATTCCTCCTTTAAACAGAGGAGATGTTCCCATTCCTCCTCCAGTCACCCAACACACCGCCATGACAGCCATGGTTGCAGAGCCTGCTGGGGATGTAGGACATGAGTCTTGGAGGGCAAGTCACCGTGTGACCCATGTTTTTGCCCGGGCGATTGGAGAGAAAGAGACACAAAACAACAAATAGAGTCTCTTGTCAAGCGTGTGGTTCATCAATCCCTAAAGGAGTGGGATACAACCAATACGCGGAGCCAGTCCACTACCCTATCTGGCTCCCTGGCTGACGAGACCCAGGAAGATCCAGGCCTATTCCAGCCCTACGATGCCTCCCCAGATTCTTCGGTCAGTGATTTGGAAGAAGATGAATTCATCGGAGGATTCGACTTCTCTCTGGTTTCCCCACTAGTCAAAGCAGTCAATGAGGCCCTGAAGTGGGAAGAGCCTTCCACTCCGCCGGGTAAGCAAAGGAAAATCACCTGGGGAAGGAACGCTCTAACTTTCCGCTCCTGGTGGAATTGAAAGATATTATTGATGAAGAATGGAGCAAAATGGACAAGAACACTTCCATGTCAGATAGAATCTCTAGACTTTATCCCTTCAAAGCAACATCAAACATCTGAAAAAATGCTCCCCTCGTGGACGCAGCATTGCTGAGTCTGGCTAAACATGCCACCTTTCCTTTAGAAGATGCCGTATCCTTCGAGGACGGGCTCGAGAGGAGATTAGATCAAGGTCTTAAAATTACAGGTTAGCCGGTATGGCTTGCAAACCCATCCTATCCCTAGCAGGCTTGTCCGAGGCGATGGGAGCTTGGACAGAAAATGTGGACTCCATATTAAGAGGTGTCTTGGAAGAGCTGGCCATAGACTCGGCAGTCCAGGAACTGAGGCCGGCAACGGCCTTCCTGGGGAGGCTTCGATCGGTCTTATCCACGTGTTGGCTCGGGCTATGCTGTCCTTGCTCACGGCTGAGCGGGCCTTATGGTTACGTCCTTGGCTCACTGATCCAGGATAGGCGTCTGTTTGGTCGGAAGTGACCCCAGCCCAGAAGACACAGCATTAGACGTTCATGAGATACACGCTCATACAGGCCCAGCCAGGACTTCAAGAGTAATTGAAGCAGAGGGCAGGCGCCCTTCCAAAAGCCCGCAAAGAGCCAGGTGTCCAGTGGACACAAGCCGGCTAAGTCATTTTGAGATTAGGCCTGCCCAGGCAGGTCGGAAAAGGGCTCATGGACCATCAAGATGGTCTCATCAGGTCACACACGGTCCTTCATTAACACTCCTTCCCCCAGATTCATTTCTACCCTGCTACCACGGCTAGAAGAGATAAGCAAGTGTTGCTGTCCTACATTGATTCGCTGAAAACACAGGGAGCGGCGGTACCCATCCCGAACGGCAAGGAGTTCCGAGGGGTATACTCCCCTCTCTTCCTAGTTCAGGAAAAGAATTGTTCTTGGTGTCCAGTGATAGACCTGTCTATCCAAAACAGAGACTCTGGCTACCATTCAGCAAGCTACACAACCAGAAAATTGGTTAATCTCAATAGACTTAAAGTTTACTTATTTCCACGTTCCTGTGCAGAGGATTTCCGCATATACCTTCGGTTCCAAGCCGGCCAAGAACATTTGCAGTTCACCTGCCTCCCCTTTGGGCTGACAACCTCACCCCGAGTATTCTCGAAAGTCCTTCGGGCTTTGGTGGCCCTCATCTGAACAAAAGGGATATGCTTGTACCACTACCTAGGCGATCTCTTGGTACTGTCCCTAGACAAAGAAGCAACTGCTGGCCCACAAGGAGCAAGTTACCTACATATTGATAGAATTCGGACGGCTCCTAAACCAAGAGAAAAGCAAGCTAGAACCAGTCCAGCGCTCGTTATACTTAGGGGCTCAGTTCAACACGATGGAGAACACCATCTCTCTTCCAGTAGAGAAGTTTCCAGTCATCCAAGGGAAAATCTCTCTGGCTCCGAGCTCCGCATGCCTGAAGGCCTCACAGTGCTTGAAAATTATCAGCACAATGGTCTCTATGTCCCTCATGGTTGAGTGGGTCCTATGGAGGGTACGCCCTTTTCAGCCAGGATCTCTTCAACAATGGAATTCAGGGGACGTCAATCAGTCGATTCATATAACATTGTGGTAAACAACAAAGTGCAGCGCTAAAATATAAATATGATATAAGCAAAAGTGAAATCTCACCATGTGACTATAACATAAATCAGTGAACATAAATTATCAAACCAAAAAATAATGAACAAAGAGCATAAATTACAAATGCATGTGAGATAAAAATAGAATAGGATCTGAAAAAGATCTGAAAAACATGTCCAAACAGATATATTTAATCCACAGGTAGATATAAAACACCCATCCAGGAAAAATTTGACAAATGTGCCAGTAGATGATCCACCATGAAGAGAATAAGTAGAATCTGCTTACCGGACGGCGATGACTGCTATTACGGCAGTCTCGCCCAGCATAGGGATTAAGGTCTCCCAAAACCAGGGGTATAATGCAGGACCAGCAGCTTTAACAGTCGGTCGTTACCGGAAATGTAAAACAGAATACTTCCATAGCGTAAAACCGTATGATAAAAGGGGTTTTTATTAAAATGAAGGAATCACACTTACAATTTTGTAGAAAATAAGAGGCATAAAGTGTATCAAACAAAGCGGCGGTGTCTCCGTGTACCGCGATTCACTTCCTGTACTCGCAAGCCCATCCGAGAGCGTGATGACGTCACCGTTGTAGGCTCCTCCCTACGCTTTTCGTCACGATAGGACGTCGTCTGGGTATTGGCCGGGTGACAAGTCATCACGCTTGGACATATAAATACATAGTAGACGCCATTTTGACTACTGGCAAATGTAATGTGTGTAATGGGACTAAATCCAGAGGGGCCATATTGACTTCTGGCCACTAGTAATAAACCTATGTATAATTAGGAAGTGAAAAGAAGAAGATCGCCATCTTGTGGAAATAAAAGATATTTACAGAAGGAGCTCTGCACAGGAAGGAATAGGGGCACAGCCGATACACTCACCGAAACCAGATAAACAAAAATCAACCTATGTTTGATCTCAAGAAGGGCTTTGACATGAATTAAGCCATTCTACAAAAATAATTAAAACATTTTAAATAATAATTCAAACATAAAATAATAATTATATAATCTCAGTTATAAATAAAATATAAAAAATAATAATATAAAATAAAATAACATAGAATAAACGCAAAAGGGGATATATTGTTTCATGCATTGTTTATAAAGCAATTTATATCCCACTCTACGTTTAACCCTTGTGGTCTGGAGGATGCCATGTCAAAGATCCACTTGGTCTCAAGTCTAGAGATGGATCTGACCATGTTAGTTCCTCTCCAGTGGGGACGTATTCTGTCAATGGCTAAAAAGAGAGTGCCTTTTAATTTTTTATTGTGGTACTTGGCATAGTGCCTAGAGAGGTTATGTTTTGTGAATCCTCGCTTAATTATTGATGAGGAACAGCCTCTTCTGGTGGCTTCAACGCAAAACTTGATCAATTGCCACTCCATCGCTCCCGTCTCCTGAGTCATGTTCACAGCAGATGCCAACAGTGCTGGTTGGGGGCCCTCTGCAGGGCAGAACTTGCACAAGTCAAGTGGGATGCCCGTCTTTACAATCCAGGCTCGAATGTCCTGGACCTTCGGGTAGCCTGGTGTGCCCTTCAGTCCTTCTCTTGGATGGGGAGTCAGTATTATTGAGAATGCACAACTCCACAGCGGTCTCCTACAGGAAGGGACAAGGAGGTACTCGGAGCTCCAGCCTGCTCCAAGAAGTCTAGATCATCATGTCTTGGGCCCAGAAATATCTGGCCAACGTTTTAGCAGTCTTCATCCCTGGTGTCTAGAATGTCCAGGCGGACTTCCTGTCACGTACTCAGTTAGACAACAATGAATGGTTTCTTCATGTACAGGCATTCGAGCGGTTTCTGTCACTAGGAGTCAATCCCGAGGTAGTTCGATTCACTTTCCCCTGCAATTTTAATAGAAAAAAAAATTTAAAAGAATTATTACGTTGGGGCCATTGCAGCCAGGCCTTCAGAATAGATGCCCTGATAGATCAGTGGAGATTCAGGAAGGCTTACCCCATTATCCTCAGGGTCTTGCAGAGATTCCATGCGGAAGCGGTCGAAGTGGTGACGATAGCTCCCTATTGGCCGAAACAAACCTTGGTTCCCCCTCCTGAGCCAGCTGTGCTTCCAGGTCCCGGTGCCTCTTCCTCCCGGGCCGGACCTTCTTTTTCGGGGGGGGGGGGGCAGTCCTGCACCCTTGTCCGACATTACTAAGACTACTGCCTGGTGCTTGAGAGGGAAGGACTGGAATCTTTTGGGTATGCCTCGAGAATGATTTAACTATTTTTCCTTCATGAGCTCAAGGAAGAAGTGCTTGAATAAAGTTTTTATAGCTGAATATGGGCCAAGTCGGTCAGGTTCTCATCCTCTATGGACAGATCAGGTAGAAATCCAAAAGCTCAGGATATCCTCAGCTTCCTTCATTCTGGTCTAGGTCTATCTCTATTCTTTGGCTCTCCTAGAGTCCGAGCCTCAGCCTTGTCGGCTTTCTCTGGTACATCATGGGCAGTTCACCCTTTAATCCAGCAGTTCTTCCGTGGGGCGTCAAGACTCAGACCACAAAGGAGTCCAAGATTTTCCAAATCAGATCTTCCCCTTGTTCTCAACTCACTGTCTCAACTCAGTATCATGGGGTCCCCCCCCAGCTTTCCGTTAAAGTCCTTTCTGCTAAAGTCACTTTCCTAGTAGCCATTACCTTGGCTAAAAGGGTCCTGGAAGATTGGTCAACTAGGTCACGAAGAACCTTTTCTGACATTCCTTCCAGACCGGGTGGTCCTTATTCCTAGGCTCGACTCAAATACAACAGTTACCTCAGGGTTCCTCAAGTTTCAAGAAATCGTCCTGCCTACATTCAGAACCCACTAAATTTCATCCTCTAAACATAGGCAAAATTTCTGAAAGTATACCTGCAAGTTACTTCCTCCTTTACACGCTCTAACTATCTGTCTGTCCATCACTCTGGCAGTAACAGAGCAACTATGGCCTGGATTGTCCAGTTAATCCAACAGGCTTATAGAGCTAGGGGCCTGGCTCCTCCGGAGGGAGTAGCGGCACGCTCTATCAGGGGTATAGCGGCTTCATGGGCGGCAGCCTGGCACGTGGCTTCAGACGTTATCTGCAAGCGGCCTCATGAGCCTCTATTAAAACTTTAATGTCACATTACTTCATTGAGTTTGCTTCGCTTTCTTCTGTGAACTTTGGTTTATAAATCCTGTCGGTTGACGGGTCAAATTAAATTTATTGCTGTTCAGCATACCCACCCGCGTGGATTGGCCAGTTATTTCCCACACGTAGGCTGCCATGGAGTCTGTCAGGAAAAAAGAAAATTTATTATCAAATACTTACCGTAATTTTCCTTTCCTGATGGACTCCATAGCAGATGGAGTTCCCACCCATCGGTCAAGAGTAGGCTAGTTATGGAACACAGTCTATACAGGTGAGCTCAATCTTATAGGGTAGGGGGTCCTATAGCATTGGAGAGGAGGCGGGGTTAACCCACACGTAAGCTGCCATGGAGTCCATCAGGAAAGGAAAATTACGGTAAGTATTTGATAATAAATGTTCCTTTATTTTATTTAATTATATTGATTTAATTGATCCTATTCTGCCCCATCCACTCAATTGATCGTGTATTATTATTAAATGTGCATATACTGGTGACTAGATCTAGCCTTTATGGTCTCAATATAGTGCCGCTCATACAGAATGGTATGCTGTTCAACCACTCCCTGTATGTAGACACAGGCGAATAGATAACAGGGTCAACAAATCGTTCGACCTAGTATTAGATTATATTTCATTTTTGCTTATATGTCATTCCACTCCACTCCACCTTATTCTGTTTCATGTCATCTCATTATTAAACTCTACCAATCCACCCCCACCTTAAATTGCACTTTTATTTTCATTTTCATTTATTGCTAACATTATTTTTATATAGGAGAGTGCGGTGGAATGGTCATGGTTTATGGAATGCAGTAGAATGAAACAAAAGAAAGCAAAATACAAAACACCAAAACAGAAAAACAATCAATGTCCACATCTAGTTATACCGTGGACATGGATTGTGCTGCTATCTAATTTAACATGGATCGGTTGTGGAAAAAGTCTAAGGCTCTGTTTCCACCACTGCAACCCCAAAGTCGCACGATTTGCAGTGCGACTTTGCAATGTGATTTTTGATGCGATGTCATGCGACCGGTGAAAACTATATGAGAACAAGTCGCACCAAAGTCGGAACAAAGTAGTGCAAAAACCTTATTTGAAGTCGCTGCGACCTGAGTTGCACCAATTAGAACGGGGACCATTGAAATACATGGGTTTTGACTCCACATGTGCCAAGTCGCACAACAACTCGCAGTAGTGGAAACAGAGCCTAAGGGAAATGGTTTCACCCAATTAAAACTCCCCCACTTATCTCACACAAAGCTTCATTATTCATAGAAGTATGTTACATCCCACTCATGGTTTAGGCCAAGGGGTTTTCTAGTATTAAAGTTAAAGATCCAGAATACTTCTTTTTTACATAAGATTCTGAATTTGTCCCCGCCTCTTTTTGGTTTTGTAACTTTTTCTACTCCTTGTATGGACAAACTTGCCACATCTTTATCGTGATGTTCATTCCAGTATTTGGCCACATTTTGTCGCATGGTTCTTTTGTATATCGTATAAATGATCATATAACCGATCTCTTAACCTGCGAGTTGTGCGACCAACATACCGGAGCGACCATAATTTACATGTAATAATGTACACTAAATATCTGGTATTGCAGTTAATGAATGATTTTATCCTGGTATCTTTGTGAGTAGTCATCGAATGAATCAAATCACCCCTCTTAATATGCAAACAGCATGGACAGCTATTTGCTCCACATCGGGATGAGCCCTTAAATTGCAACCAATGTGGAGGATGGTGTGTACTTGTGTATAAACTTGGGGAAAGGGTTCAAAACAAAGTAGGGGCCCTACGAGAAACTGTTTTGATGCCATTTGATAGAATTTGTGCATAAATGGGATTGTTGAAAAGTATGGGTAAATACTTCTTAACGGTAGATTCAACTTTCCTGAACTCAATGCTATACGGTGTTGAAAACATCGGGACACCACTTGCAGTCAATTTCTTTTTCCTGTCTAAAGTGGTTGTTCCATCCCTTAACAAAGCATCTCTTTTAGTATTATTAGCTATGTTAATGGCTCTATTTAAAACAGATTCCGGGTATCCCCTTTTTCTGAAGCGTTCCTTTAAAGATTCTCCTTGAAAATTGTAATCATTACTGCATATTCGTCTTAGTCTGGGAAACTGCCCTACAGGTATTCCCTTGATGGTGTGCTTGGTATGGCTGGAGTCGGCCCTCAACAGTGTGTTACCTGCAAGAGGTTTTCTTAGAGCTTTGACTCAACTCCACTATCAATACCCATCAATGTGACATCAAGAAAGTCAATAGAAGTGGAATCCTTGTCATTCAAAAAAGTCAGCCATTCATCCAACCCTCCTATTTCTTTGGTACATATAAATAACAGGGCATCAATATAGTGGCGAAAAAACTTTATATGGGAACGATGGGGACACCCAGCTCCAAAGATAAAGGACCTCTCCCACCAACCCATGTAAAGGTTGGCAAGAGAGGGTGAAAACATAGCCCCCCCCCCATAGAGGCTCTGCATTTTATAAACACTATAAAATAAATTCCGGATGAACTAAGGAATGGGGGATGGATGAATATAGGCTGCTCACATCACAATAAATCCACATCAGGTCATGATTCCAAACTTGACTCTTGACATCCATTAACAACTGCTTTGTGTCCCTAAGAAAGCTGGGTAACTCACAAACCAAAGGCTGTAACTGAAGGTTTATCCACTGCCCTAAGCGCTCATTAAGGGATCCCTTGCCGAACAATCGGTCTTCCTGTTACCGGATTTAATCCCCTATGTATTTTAGGTAGATGGTGAAATATGGGTATAATAGGTGACTCAAGGATAAACATATCTTTTTCTTCAACAGTAAAGATACCTACACTGAACGCTCGATCTAACAAGGTATTTAACTCTTTTCTAAAGTTTTGCATAGGGTCGCATCTAAGTTTACAATATGTAGTTGTCTCTGCTAGTTGGCGGACTGCTTCAGCTTTATAAGCACTGGAATCTAGCACTACTACAGTACAATAGTTTTGTCCTCATTTAAATCGGTTAGGGACTGTATTTCAGAAGGTGTGAGATTGTCAGATATGATAGAGCTGGAGCATCTACGTGACAGATGAGTGAGGTCCCTCGCCACCAACCTCTGGAAATTATCCATATCCTTTCCCCGGGAGTTAATGGGGTAAAAGTCACAGCGTAGCTTGAAAGGTATAGTTGTATGCCCTCCCAATCTCTACAGGGGAACAGGATTGGATTCCAGAGTGAGATCTTCAAGATCACACAGTGCACATAGACTAAGAAAATCAAGTGGAGAGATGTCAATGATCTTACAAATTCATTGAAATCAAAAATAGTGCCAAAAAAAATCAGGACAAAAGTTCAAGCCCTTTGCTAATAAAGATAAATCAGAATCATTTAGTGTCCGTGATGAAAGATTATCAACATTGCACATTATTTCAGAGGCCGACCCCGTCACCGATAACGATCTTTGTTTCTTTCTTTTATGCCGTCTTCCTCTTCTCCTTGTTTTCTTACACTGCTTTTCTTTTTCTTGCTGGATGCTCTGGAAGCTTTTGTTTAAACCCAAATTGCTGGTATTCATGCTGCTGGTTCCTTCAATTGGACGATTAGTGGTCTCAGGTGAGGAATCAGAGGCTGAGGTGGCCAAAGTGTCGTTAGACTCAATTTCTGTGTCTGAAAAGCTTACACGCTTTTTAAAATGTCTATTGTAAGGACGAAAAGGAAAAGATGGCTTTTTCCATATATACACATTTTTATTGTCATAGCCATCTTGTCACTCTTACCAGCAATCACATCTATCTAATTCTATCTATACGTTTATCTAATCTCTTATTTAGACGTATATCCAACTGAGCAAATTCCTCATATTGCTGTAAAGAAATCCTTTTGTATAACACCGATGTCACATTGTAATTTCTCTAGTTCTTTTTTTCTTGATTTAATTATGATCCTCATTAATTTCAAAGAGCATTCAGACAGAGCATCAGTCCATTCTTTTTTGTAGGTGTCTTAAAACAGATCAAAAGTGGGGAATTTCTTAATCCTTAGACCCCTTGGAATTTTCTCAAGAGACACATATTCCGTTAATGTTTTCACATCCCTAAACAATCTAATTTCTTTATCCATCAAATTTTCCAGCTTGCGGAACAGTAATTTCAAAGTGATCTCACCGTCTGTCAGAAACAATGAATCAGACTGAGACAGAAGTACAGTTAAATCACACTTGTTTAATAATAATAAGAAAAGGTAAACAGAATAAACGTAGTCAAAACATAGCCAGAGTTCAGGAACCGGAACGGATAGTCAGACAAGCCAAAATGTCAGGGAGCCAGAGAACAGCGTAGTAGAACAGCAAGCAGGATCTGGAGCCAGAAGGAATGTCAGCCAAGCAAATCTTTAACAGGAACACAGGAGAGCGTCTCTAGAGATGTGACCAAGGCGAAGGCAGAGATCATCTGGACTGGACGGCTTAAGTAGGCAGGACCGACAAGCAGAATCATCAACAGGTGAGTCACTGTGGAGAGATAGGAGCTGGCAATTAGCCGACAGCTGAGCGGCCAGCTCAGAGAAGAAAGGGCTGGGCCCAGCCCTGACAGTACCTCCTCCTCAACGACCCCTCCCCCTCAGAGGACCACCAGGCTTGAGGGGAAAACATCTATGAAAAACACGGGGGAGGACAGGGGCATGTACGTCCGAGGATGGGACCCAAGAGCGTTCCTCCAGACCGTACCCTTTCCAATGCACCAGGTACTGTATGCACCCACAAAACCTACAGGAGTCAACAATGGACTGTACTTCATACTCCTCATGGTTCTCAACCTGAACAGGGTGAGGACGAGGCACCGAGGTGGTAAAGCGGTTGCAGACCAAAGGTTTTAATGAGACATGAAATACATTTGAGATACGCATATTAGAAGGAAGGTCTAATGCGTAAGCCACTGGGTTAATCCTGCGAAGAATATGGAAAGGCCCAATAAACCGAGGTGCGAACTTCAGAGAGGGAACAGTCGGAGGTTGCGAGATGACAGCATCTGCGGTCAGCATGGAGTCTGTACTTATCATTATCATGTCGCAAAGCCTCCTGAACTTGTGCCCAAGTGGCACGAAGATCACGGAGATGCTCCTCTAACGCAGGAATACTCTGCGGAACAAAAGAGTCAGGCAACATGGAAGGTTGGAAACCATAGTTTGCCATAAATGGGGACAATCGGGAAGCAGAATTCAAGGCACTATTGTGAGCAAACTCTGTCCAGGGCAAGAGGTCTGACCAGTTGTTTTGATGGTCAGAAATATAGCAATGTAGGAGTTGCTCCAAGGACTGATTGGCTCGTTCTGTGGCTCCATTAGATTGCGGGCGTTACGAAGAGGAGAAAGCAAGCTGAATTGCCAACTGTGCACAAAAGGCTCGCCAGAACCTGGGCACAAATTGACTACCCCTGTCCGAGAAAATCGTCTTAGGTAGCCCATGTAAGCGAAAGATCTCCCGAGCAAAAATGGAAGCCAGTTCCTTAGAAGTGGGCAACTTCTTAAGTGGAATACAATGAGACATTTTCGAAAACCGGTCAACCACCATAAGGATAACTATGTTGCCCTGGGAGTTGGGTAACTCCACAATGAAATCCATAGACAGGTGGATCCAGGGCCTCTCTCCATTGGGTATGGGCTGTGGGAGACCAACTGGAAAGTGTTGTGGAGTCTTACTCTGAGCACACATGGAACAGGCAGCTACGAAGGTGGTTACATCAGCACGTAGACTAGGCCACCAGAATTGTTTGGAAATGGCCCAAAAGAGTTGATTCTTCCCAGGATGGCCAGCAGCCTTGGGAGAATGGTAAGTCTGGAGCACGGCAGTATGGAGACTCTCTGGGACAAAGCAGGGGTCACAGGGTTTCTCAGGAGGAGCATGGACCTGAGCAGCAAGAACTTTGTCACCCAAAGGAGAAGTGAGACTGGTGCGAACTGTAGCTAGAATACGATCAGGAGGAATCGCAGGAACCTGAACCGACTCCATCTTGGAAGTGGAGGAAAATTGTCGTGACAAAGCGTCAGCCCTTACATTCTTAGTACCGGGTAAGAATAAGACAATGTAATTGAAATTTGACAAGAAAAGAGCACATCGCGCTCTTCTGGGAGAGAGGCATTTAGCCTCAGACAAGAATGTGAGATTCTTATGGTCAGTAAGAATGAGAACTGACACAGTGGTACCTTCGAGGAGATGTCTCTATTCTTTCAGGGCTAAAATGATCGCTAACAGCTCTCTGTCACCAATCTCGTAATTGCACTCCACAGGTGACAATTTCTTTGAAAAGTAGCCACAAGGATGCATAGTGCTCTCAGAGCTAGGACGTTGAGACAGAAGGGCACCAACTCAAGTCTCAGAAGCATCAACCTCAAGGATAAAAGGTAACATAGGATCAGGATGTTCCAACACAGGAGCAGAAACAAAGGCAGCCTTGAGACTCTCAAAGGCCTTAATGTACTCTGGAGACCAACTCTGTGGGTTACTGTCCTTTCTGGTCATATCAGTCAGGGGCTTGACCAGAGACGAGAAGTTACAAATAAACTTCTGATAATAGTTGGCAAAGCCAAGAAAACGCTGCAGAGGACGTAAACCCATGGGTCGGGGCCACTGTAGGACTGCTGAAAGTTTCTCTGGGTCCATCGAAAAACCAGCAGTGGAAATGACATAACCCAGGAATTGAACCTGATCACGATGGAATTTTGTACTTCTCCAATTTACAATAGAGATTGACTTGGAAAATATGAGGATATCATCGAGATAAACCACCACACATAACTGCAACAAATCTCAGAGGACATCGTTAATAAATTCCTAGAAAACTGCTGGGGCATTACAAAGGCCAAAAGGCATTACAAGATACTCATAATGGCCTGTTCTGGTGTTAAACGCAGTTTTCCACTGGTCACCCTCCTTAATCCTCACGAGATTGTATGCCCTTCTCAAATCAAGCTTTGTGAAAACCATTGCTCTCCTAAATGTACAGGAAGCTTCCACAAGCGCTCCTTAAAAGAGAGTCTTTCTCTGAGTCTAAAGTCAATGAGGATGGCAAAAGTTATCAACTTCTCCAGCTCAGTGGGTATATCTCGGGCTGCTATCTCATCCTTGATGGTATCCGAGAGACCATGAGAAAAAGCAGTCATGAGGGCCTCATTGCTCCAAGCAACCTCTGCTGCCAGAGTACGGAATTCAATGGCGTAATCGGCAACAGTTCTCGTACTCTGTTTGATGGACATGAAGCTTGGCAGTAGAAGCGGAGCGTCCGGGAACATCACATACCCTTTTAAAAGCAGCCACAAACTTAGGGTAACTCAAGAAAACATGTTTTTGTGTCTCCCATAGAGAGTTTTCCCAGGCCAAGGCTCTCTCAGAAAGCAAAGATATCACAAAACCTACTTTGCTTCTGTCCGTGGGAAACGCCTGGGGCAGCATCTCAAAGTATATCTCAACCTGGTTGAGAAACCCTATGCATTGGACTGGATCACCCCCAAATCACTGGGGAAGTGGAGCGGAACCAGACATACCTCCTACAGAGGTAATATTCGAGGTGGGTGTCTGCGCAGAGACTGGAGCAGCAGCAGGGATGGCCTGCAACACAAGTTGTACTGATGCAGCCACAGTGGGGGATTCCAGGTGAGCCGTGCGACTCAGGAGCATTTGTAACGCCATGGCAAACTGATCCATGCGGCGATCCTGCTCATCCAATCTGGAAAAAATATTACCAACAAGTGGATTGACTGCATCTTCTGAATTCATGGCCTTCGCCTACTGTCAGAAACCATGAATCAGACTGAGACAGAAGTACACCTGACACCATCATCCGATTGTTGTGTTGTATAGTTCTGTTGACTGGACCAGAGTGGTTTATCTGATGATGCTTTAAGAGTCTGAATGTAGTTCATTCTGATGTTATCTGTTGCTATAGGAATTTCTTCCATAATGAGAATAAGGGAATAGTGGAGGTGTGATTCAATCACAATAACTGGGAGACAGGTCATTGGGGAGATGTAGCCTGAGCAATGTTATAGCAGAAAGTCCAAAACATATATGTACATGTACATCGCTCTAAGGCAGTTTCTCTTACCCTGCTGCTCCAAAAAGCCTCTATCCCACATGGAGGGTTCAAGCCCTGTATGCAAACAGATACTTAGAAGAAAAGAAGGATGGACGGCCGCACTCCTGTGCAAATTCTCTATTCAAGTGCCGGATACAAAGGTAAACTACAGGTATCAGCTTGTGACCTCGTCACAGAGCACCGCCGATCCTCGCTCCAGCTATCCAGAAGCGCTGTGAGCTAACAGTGCAGCCGGATCATGGCCAGACAACAGTTCACTACCATCATCAGCCAGGCTTCACCTCGGGACAGCATGGATGAACACACATATGATACACCCATGCTGGAAAATTTCGCTCGTTTGTGAGTGTTCCCATGCTTATTTTTAAACTATTAAAATAATCAACTTACTGCACTTAGAGGGCGCTGTTCTTTGTCTTTCCTATGTTTCAGAGCCTCTTCTAACTTTTGAACCGACAGCCTTCTAAAGACAGCATATTATTCTCCCCACATGGACATATTGATTTATGTGGACTATGTTTTATTGCCATGTTTCTTTGCCCAGCCCATTCCATCTTGCTAGTAATACACAGCTACTGTATATGCAGAGTGTGCCATATTACCCAGTTGACTGTATCTGACCAAATAGGTCTTTTTAACTGGTGAAAATACATTGTTTGGGGTGCACACATGGTGGTGGATAGTAAGATTGAGGATCACAGTGGTGATTGTGAGCACAATTACAAATGTTTTTATTGGTTTATCTATATAATACTTAACTATGTTTTATTTTATTTTATTTTTTTTAATATGTAGTATATACACTTTTGAGTGGAAGTGAGACATGAAGCATCCTGGAAAAAACACACAAGCAAAGCTGCCCCAGGTGAGTGATTAGCCATCTATCTACCAGCCACTTGTGGTGAAGGTGCTAGCACAGCTCATCTGATAAGCTACAGAAAAGAAAAGGATCCGGAATCCGCTGCACTTCTTCAATCTTTATTGCATGTTCCATAAAATCCTCACAGACAGTGTGGGGAATGGCTGAAAGTTAACGCTTTTCATGCTACAACTAGAGCTTACTCATAACCTCCTCTTTATAGACCTTGCTTTGTGCACTGGTCCAAATCATGTAGGGCTGTTTTTCAGGGGTTGGGCTTGGCCCCTTAGTTCTTGTGAAGGGAACTCTTAAAATATAACTAAAGGCAAAACTTTTTTTTTTCAGTTTTGGATAGAGTGGGGAGGGATTAGAATACATGTCAGTTTTTATTGCTGTCTGTGCCCCCATTAGGGAGATTCATCCTCTCTCTGGGTTTGCTATGCATGCTCCTCATATTGCTATTTTGATTTTATATTTTACCTGTGATCACTTTTTTATGTACTCATTTAACTTTGATGTACCGTCATTTTAAATAAACCTTTCTGGTTTGATCTGCACCATATGCAGCCTTTTCCCTTTTTTCCATTTTGCCCCAGTCAGTTGAGCCTCCTTTACACATTCTGACATTGGGAGGGTCAGTACATTAAGTGGAGTTTCGGTGTCATTACTGGAGAACCACAAGAATCCAGGTATCGTGCCAGGATTGTCATCACTGAAGTCCGGTTATCTTGCTGGGGGTGATCGCTTTTTCCATTTGGATCTACATTGTGAGGCATTCGGCCCACACAAGCTCTACTGACCCACTACCGCCAGTAAGTGGGTCCACCACATCTGGTAAGAGTATCCATCTATTGCCTTATGACAGAGGATCGTTTCTTTCATCCACATCACATGCTGTCCACCATCACTTTTGAGTGAAGAACCATCACTGTATTTTTATGGACATTTAAGTTGTATTTCACATTTCTTTCCTTCACTAATTTATCACAGTGAATATTGTTGCATAATTTTCACATTTGTTATGGTTTCAGTACACTATAACCTTAATATTTTTAGCGCTACACTGTATTTTTATATGCTGTTTGGACTTTGTTTGTTTGAGTGTTAGCTGCTTTGTTCACTATTTATCGGTTTAGAGCAGTAATTTCCAACAAAACTTTCGATGAATACAATAGCCTGGGTTTTGATGGCTAGTGCAGAGATGTTTTATTAAAGAAATATTCTTAAATACCAAAAGTCTCATGTCTAAAGATAGTCAAAAAATTTAATTGCTAGGTGCTCATAATTCAGTCAGTAGAGGGAGGGAATCAGTTAGGCAGCAACAGGTATATGTCTGCATGTTGCATTGAGGTTTCAATAGGAAGAAACTGCAAGCTCAGAAAAACAAGGTCTCTCTCTTCAAGCTAACAGGGGTCAGTAACAAGTGGACAGAAAACCTGTGGAACTTAACGGGGGACCAAGCATATCTCAAAAGACCGATGGATAGAGCCGTTGCTGTTGGGCAGAGGAGAGAGATCAATTGTGGAAGGATCCTCTTCTGATTTCAGGGTAAAGTTTTGCAGGATAACAATGAGAAAAAGAAAAATCTCCATTCTTGCCATTCCTTCTCCTAGGCAGATTCTCCTTCCTGTAGAGACAGAGAAGTCATATTTTGTACTTGTGTCTAAAAGCTTTGATGACTTGCAACAAGCAAAGTGGAATAAAGACCTTTGTCAGTGTACAAAGTGTCCATCCGCATACATGTCAATGTAAGTACAAAAGTACTGGTAGTTTCAAAACACCTTATAGGCAAATCATAAGCAACCCAGAAGCAGGTCAAAGACTAGAAATCTAACTATCTGCCATCTATAGACTGCTTAATCTTGATTTTGTGATGGGATTCCAGTGGATATTGCTCTTTGTTCTGTGTTATTAAAGTTCTGTTCCATCCAAAATTCTAACGCCTAGAATTTTGGATGGAACAGAACTTTAATAACACAGAACACTATTCATTTTTTTTTTCGTTCATCCCAGCAGGATGAACGAAAAAAAAAAAACGAAAGAGCTTGGGAGGAGCCGCAGTGCTAAGTATGCAATGTTAGTACAGCAATCTCCCCTGAAGAGCTATTGTGTTCTGACAGGGGGGCGCCCCCCCCCCCCTCAGAACACCAATCAGATGCCGATCGGCAGACCTGTTTGATCATGCCCCTTCGACAGAAGCTGGCCAATCGGCTGGCTTCTGTTGGACTGGCTGCTCTTCACACAGGCCGAATGTTGGCCAGCTTCTACTGAAAGGGCCGATGCCGCCATTCACCCATGTGTACTAGGCTTAAATAAAACCTTGAGATGTACAGTATCTTGGCAAAATAGTTTACTTTGCTAGGTACAACAGATTTTTATCTAGGCATTGCTTAAATCGTATGTAAACCCAGATACAAAAATATAATACATTACAGCTTATTGGTCCTTAGATGTAGTGGCTGCATTCGTTTTCTTTTTTCAGGCTTTACTTTCCTTTATTTACACCTGTTGGTCTTCAACTGACCAGACCAAGCTCTCCAGCAAAAATGGCAGTTAGAGTGTTGAGACAAACCATTTAACATAGACAGAGGTGCTTACAGTGGCTAGCTTTTAGGCCTTCACACTTTACATGGGCAATTACAAGCACACACTGGATTCCAGTGGCAAGAATTACATAGTAGGTGAGGTTGAAAAAAGACACAAGTCCATCAAGTCCAACCTATGTGTGTGATTATGTGTCAGTATTACATTACATATCCCTGTATATTGCGGTCATTCAGGTGATTATCTAATAGTTTCTTGAAGCTATCAATGCTCCCCGCTGAGACCACCGCCTGTGGAAGGGAATTCCACATCCTTGCCGCTCTTACAGTAAAGAACCCTCTACGTAGTTTAAGGTTAAACCTCTTTTCTTCTAATTGTAATGAGTGGCCACGAGTCTTATTAAACTCTCTTCTGCGAAAAAGTTTTATCCCTATTGTGGGGTCACCAGTACAGTATTTGTAAATTGAAATCATATCCCCTCTCAAGCGACTCTTCTCCAGAGAGAATAAGTTCAGTGCTCGCAACCTTTCCTCATAACTAAGATCCTCCAGACCCTTTATTAGCTTTGTTGCCCTTCTTTGTACTCGCTCCATTTCCAGTACGTCCCTCCTTAAGGACTGGTGCCCAGAACTGGACAGCATACTCCAGGTGCGGGCGGACCAGAGTCTTGTAGAGCGGGAGAATTATCGTTTTATCTCTGCAGTTGATCCCCCTTTTAATGCATGCCAATATTCTGTTTGCTTTATTAGCAGCAGCTTGGCATTGCATGCCATTGCTGAGCCTATCATCCACTAGGACCCTAGGTCCTTTTCCATCCTAGATTCCCCCAGAGGTTCTCCCCCCAGTGTATAGATTGCATTCATATTTTTACCACCCAAATGCATTATTTTACATTTTTCTACACTGAACCTCATTTGCCATGTAGTCGCCCACCCCATTAATTTGTTCAGGTCTTTTTGCAAGATTTCCACATCCTGCGGAGAAGTTATTGCCCTGCTTAGCTTAGTATCGTCTGCAAATACAGAGATTGAACTGTTTATCCCATCCTCCAGGTCGTTTATGAACAAATTAAATAGGATTGGTCCCAGCACAGAACATTGGGGAACCCCACTACCCACCCCTGACCATTCTGAGTACTCCCCATTTATCACCACCCTCTGAACACGCCCTTGTAGCCAGTTTTCAATCCATGTACTCACCCTATGGTCCATGCCAACGCACCTTATTTTGTACAGTAAACGTTTATGGGGAACTGTGTCAAATGCTTTTGCAAAATCCAGATACACCACGTCTACGGGCCTTCCTTTATCTAGATGGCAACTCACCTCCTCATAGAAGGTTAATAGATTGGTTTGGCAAGAACGATTCTTCATGCTGATTACTGCTAATGATATCTTTCTTATTACTAAAATCTTGTATATAGTCCCTTATCATCCCCTCCAAGAGTTTACATACTATTGATGTTAGGCTAACTGGTCTGTAATTCCCAGGGATGTTTTTTGGGCCCTTTTTAAATATTGGTGCTACATTGGCTTTTCTCCAATCAGCTGGTACCATTCCAGTCAATAGACTGTCTGTAAAAATTAGGAACAACGGTCTGGCAATCACCTGACTGAGTTCCCTAAGTACCCTCGGATGCAAGCCATCTGGTCCCGGTGATTTATTAATGTTAAGTTTCTCAAGTCTAATTTTAATTCCGTCCTCTGTTAACCATGTAGGTGCTTCCTGTGTTGTGTCATGAGGATAAACACTGCAGTTTTGGTTACTGAAGCCCCCCGATTCACTCGTGAAGACTGAGGAGAAGAATAAATTCAATACCTTTGCCATCTCCCCATCCTTTGTAACCAGATGTCCTTCCTCATTCTTTATGGGGCCAATATGGTCTGTCCTCCCTTTTTTACTGTTTACATACTTAAAGAATTTCTTGGGATTTTTTTTGCTCTCCTCCGCTATGTGTCTTTCATGTTCTATCTTAGCCATCCTAATTGCACCCTTACATTTCTTATTGCATTCTTTATAAATTCTGAATGCTGTGGATGATCCCTCAACCTTGTATTTTTTGAAGGCCTTCTCCTTTGCTTTTATATGCATTTTTACAATGGAGTTAAGCCATCCAGGATGTTTGTTCGCTCTTTTAAATTTATTACCTACTGGGATACATTGGCTAATGCCCTTATTTAATATGCTCTTAAAGCAAACCCATCTCTCCTCCGTATTCTTTGTTCCTAATATTTTATCCCAATTTATGCCTTTTAGCAAGGTTTGTAGTTTAGGGAAGTTGGCTCTTTTGAAATTCAGTGTCTTTGTGTTCCCTTCATGTCTCCTATTTGTGTGATTTATACTGAAACGAATTGACCTGTGATCGCTGTTACCTAAATTGCCCCGTAATTCCACATCTGTTATCAGGTCTGTATTGTTGGTAATCAGTAGATCTAGTAATGTTTTATTTCTAGTTGGTGCGTCTACCATCTGACCCATAAAATTGTCCTGCAAGACACTAAGGAACTGGCGAGCCTTAAATGAATGCGCGGTTCCCTCCGCCCAGTCTATGTATGGATAATTAAAATCCCCCATTATGATAACACTTCCCATCCTTGCTGCTAATCCAATTTGTGATAGGAGATCCGTCTCCACTTCCTCCCTCAGGTTAGGGGGCCTATAGCATACTCCCAGTATTATTTTCCCCTTAGCTTCATCCCTTTGGAGCTCTACCCATAAAGATTCCACCTCCTCCCTAGCCCCCTCAGTGATGTCATCTCTCACATTCACTTGTACATTATTCTTGATATATAGGCATACCCCTCCCCCTTTTTTACCCTCTCTATCCTTGCGGTATAGGGTATACCCTTGAATGTTTGCCAGCCAATCATGAGAGCTGTTAAACCAGGTCTCTGAAATTCCCACAAAATCCAAATCCTCCTTGTACAACAGTATCTCTAGTTCACCCATCTTGTCCGCCAGGCTCCTGGCATTGGTGAACATGCCACATAGTTTAGACCGGTCGCATATTGTCCTCGTATTGGGTGTTTCAAGATTGCAACTTGGACTTGCTACTATACTCACCTTGTGTTTTTGTGCTTTGGTTAACCTACCACTAATGCCCCCAATACTACCCTCTGGAATATCTTCCGCGCTGGCTATCACTGTCTCTGGACCCTCCCCCCCATCGCCTAGTTTAAAAACCCCTCTAAGTTTTTGGCCATCTTCATTCCCAGCAGATCTGCACCCTCCTCATTTAGGTGCAGTCCGTCCCTTCTATAGTACCGGTTACCGACTGAGAAGTCGGCCCAGTCCTCCAGGAACCCAAACCCCTCCTTACTACACTAGCTCTTCAGCCACTTGTTTACTTCCCTAATCTCCCTCTGCCTCTCTGGTATGGCTCGATGTACCGGTAGTATTCCTGAGAACACTACCTTGGAGGTCCTTTTCCACAATTTAGCTCCTAAGTCCCTAAAATCGTTCTTTAGGACACTCCATCTGCCTCTGACTTTGTCATTGGTGCCAACGTGCACCATGACAGCCGGGTCTTCCCCAGCCCCTCCCAGTAATCTGTCCACAAGATCCGTGATGTGCCGAACCTGAGCGCCCGGTAGACAACATACTGTTCGGCGCTTCAGGTCTTGGTTACAGATTGCCCTCTCTGTCCTTCTAAGAATTGAGTCCCCTACCACCAGAATCTGTCTTTCCTTTCCCTTTGCTGCCCCCCCACTCTCACTGGAGGAGTTCTTCCCCTGGCAGCTAGGAGAGTCCCTCATCTCCAGCAGTGCTGGTCCCTGACTGGTTACACCAATGTCACTCAATGGAGCGTACTTATTGGGATGCTCCAGTCCTGGATCGGCCTCCCTGGCACTTCCCCCTCTACCCCTCCTGACTGTCACCCATCTACTCTTTGCTAGTGCCTGCACCTCTTTGTCTCCACCCGCCTCTGTGCTGGCCCCTGCCGGCACCTGCCGTGTACGTTCCTGGCTCACCTTTAGTATGGAGGGACTTCTCAGTGCTGACAGTTGCTTCCCCAGATTCAGAACCTGGGCTTCCAGGGAAACAATGTGCTTACATTTTGCACAGCAGTATTCGCCCTCGATCGGATGATCAAGGAACGCATACATGCGGCAAGATGTACAAAGAGTTGCCTCTCCACACCCGCCGGGCATCGTACTTATTAAATTTAGTGAGGATTTGGGGATTTTACCCTGTCCAAATTACCTAACAACTAGCTTCCTGGCACTAATACTCAAGACAATACACAGGTACACGACAAGACAATACACAGGTACACAATACACAAGTACTAACGATCCACACACACTACTCAGACAACACTCAGATACTCACACTACACAGGTACTATGACCCCTGTTATAACCTCCTGTTTTAAACTCTTGTTTTTAACTCCCACTTAATCTAGCTCCACTTACACCAAGCTCCACAGCTTCAAACTGAGCACGCTCAGACTGAGTCCTACAACAAGTTAAATAGGCACCTGTGAGCAATTAACCACACCCCTTAATTGATAGACTGATGAAACAAAAAAAAAAAAAAAAAAAAAAAGAATCAGCAGATTGTTGCTGGAATGGCAACTGTATGCGAACAGTGGTGGCCACTAAGTCTGTAAAGTAATGACAAGTGCCTGATCCCCTGCGCTACAATGTGCAAACATTAAAAAACGTTTCTGTGAATTCTGTGCAATTGTCGCAAATCTCCAACAGTGTCCCTCCATTTTCCAAACTAAGTGCTCACCTCCACTTTTGACCTTCCACAGGTCACTATGCGCCTTTAAGGGGCATAAAGGTCCTCTAGTGGGTAAGTAAATCCTTATTCCTAGTACATAAACTGTATCATATAGCAATCCATATCGGCGGTGCTCCTAAAAGAATCAGAAAAGCTAACATAGTGCTAAATAATTTTAAAATTCTTTAATAAAAAGCATAAAAGATAAAAACTCAAATTTTTCAGTGACTGGCTCTGGTGCACTCAGACAGCATGCATAGCACATTCAGGGTGTGCAGCCCCCTTAGGGGCACTTGGGTGTTGTAACAGCAACCAGGGTGTAAACTTCCCCTGTGTGCGTGCTGACATCACCAGGATCCGCCCGATGTGTTTCGTCACACGTCACATGACTTTTTCAAGGAGTACTCCTTGAAAAAAGCGTGTGACATGTGACAAAACGCATTTGAACATATTTATATTGCACTGTTATCGTATCATACTCTTATGTCTATTGCCACAGCTTTGTTTTCTCAGATGTGTTTTTAACACGTTTGTATCAATATTTTTTTTTTAAATTAATATATTGATACATTTTTGGCTAGTGCCGATATAGTCCCAACTCCAGAGGGTTATCGTTTGTAGCTGTCAATCATGGATGAAGGCACAATACAACAAAAGACCAGATTATCTCTCCACTTTTATGGAACTTTGTCCCTCAACAGTACCCATACCTGTAGAAAATGCCATGAAAGCTTCATTTTTTTTAAATTGGCCCTTCTCATCCAGAAAACGATTTGGGTCAAACAAATGTGGGTTGTGGAAGTATTTTTGATCCTTCAAGACTGAAGTCAAAAGTGGGAAGACAGTTGTTCCCTAAATGGAGATAAGGAGAAAGAGACAGCAAAACAGTGAGCTATCCATTTTACTGAGTTATGGATTGATAACCTTGTTAGCACTGTAGCCACCCCAAAAATCTTTGCTATCTTATCAGCTGCGTATCATGAAATCAGTGGGCCTCTGTGCAAGATAAAAAGACGGCCCTATGCATTGATTTAAAAAAAAAAAATTGCGCCATGGCGAAATGTTGGTTTAAATTGTGCTAAATATTGGGTGTAGCTTAAAGGGGGTGTAGTTTAATAGAGTCTTAGATGACATACTTAGTGAAGAATGTGTTAATGTTAAATAGGGAATGTACAGTGCAGAGTGTACAGCGGTGGGTACTATGTGCAGGAGAGGAGTGCGGAGTGTATAGAGATGGGTAGTATGTGCAGGGGAGGAGTATGGAGTGTATGGAGGTGAGAAATGCGGAGCATTCGGCGGTGGGTAGTATGTTCAGGATGGTGTCAGCAGGGCAGTGGATGCTGTCAGCAGTTCTTTTATTTTTGTTTATTTTATTTATTTTTTTATTATTTGTGTACAATTACATTTTTAGTATTCTCTTTTCATTTTTTCAAAATTTGTTTTGAAGGCCAGTGGATGGTGTCAGTAGAGCAATAGACAGTGTCAGAATTTTTTTATTTTTATTATTATTTTTTACGATTTTTGTTTTTATTATTTTGTTATCTATTATTTTTTTATTTTTTTTTGTTTTTTATTATTTTTTAAAAAAAAGTTTACTTTTTTTTTTTCACAGAGCTACTGTAGAGGGGGGGGGGGGGGTGTAATATGGTTGCACACACCATCCTGCTGGCAGTATGCATCAATGTGGCAGCACAGTGGTGGAGTTAAATGTCAGGCTTCCACATGTACTGTATGCATACATCCAGCATCATTGTATCAGGCTTGTAGTGTGCTCAATTGTGAACCCCTAGCAGTGTGTTATAACTATCACTAAAAACTTCAGGCCACTGTTTACAGTCAGAAGCTGGTAGAACAGGTACCCAAAATGATGTGACAGTCAATTATAGTAGAAGCAGACCAAATCCGTCACACCACTGCAAACCTCTACAGACCATCTGGGTGCTCACTCCTGCAGTCCATCTTCACTCTCAATCAGAGGTCAAGTCCTGGGAAAAAAAAGTGTGAACTCACAAATAATACCCCCCACCTCAAAAATAAAAGAGTGTTCCCATGTGTGCCTGCAGGGCTAGAGCCCTGCCCCCATAGCACTGTCCTTCCCTGCCCCCTTCACCCCCCCTAGCAATGTTCACCTCTGTCCCCTTCACTCCCCCCAGTAACATCCCCTGCCCCCTTCACCCCCCCCACAATAATGTCCTCCTCTGCCCCCTTCACCTCCACTCCCCCCAGTAATGTCCTCCTCTGCCACCTCCACCTCCACCCCCCCGCACAGTAATGTTCACCTCTGCCCCCTTCACCCCCCCCCAGTAATGTCGACCTCTGCCCCCTTCACCTCCCCCCACAGTAATGTCCTCCTCTGCCAACTTCACCCCCCCCACAGTAATGTCCTCCTCAGCCCCCTTTCACCCCTCCCACAGTAATGTTCTCCTCAGCCCCCTTCACCTCCCCCCCCCAGTAATGTCATCCTCTGCCCCTTTACTCCCCCCTGCAATGTCATCCTCTGCCCCTTCACTCCCCCCCAGCATTGTTCTCCTCTGCCCCCTTCACCCACCAGCAATGTCCTCCTCTGCCCCTTCATTCCCCCTAGTAATGTCCTCCTCTGCCCCATCACATCAGTGTCTTCCTCTCTGCTGTGGCGAGGCATCGCCACTGAGACACTCACATCAGTGTACTGCTACTGTCCTGCTGCTCTCTGCTGTGTCGAGGCGCCACGGCCGCCGAGACCGAGTGTTTTACTGCCTTCCATTGAAAAATGGTCCCAGACGGCATCATTACACCACTGCACATGCGCCCGCCCAGCCAAAAACAGCCGAGCTTCATGTATGAGCTTTGCAGGCTTCGAAACGGCGCATGAGCGGTTGTGCTGTTGGCCCTGCAGGACGTGGCTGCTAATGGAAATGGTGTTCCTGCTGTGGAAAAAGTACAGAACGCCGTTCCTATGCGTTCCTGCAGGACTCGAGCCCTGTTCTCAATGTAGGAACTTAAAAGATAGGAGTCACACTCCTGCACCCCAGAGCACAAACACACATGCATGTATATCAGCAGAGCAGTGGATGGTGACAGCAGAGCAGAGATTGGTGTCAGCGGGGCAGTGGACGGTGTCAGTAGCTTTTTATTTGTATTATTTTCTACAAAGTGATTGTTTAATTTTTTGCAATATAATTATTAATATTTATTTTTTGTACACATTTTTAGGAGCCCCATTGAGGGGGGGGGGGGTTGTTGATATATCAGGTGTCTAAACAGACCCCTGATGTCTCAATTTTGAGACAGAGAAAGGGACTGAGATTCCGCAGTCCCTTTCTCTGCAGCCTCAACTGCAATGGACAGTGAACGAATAGGAAGTGCTTTGTGCTGAGCGGCTTCCTGTTTATTCACAAACTGAAGCATAGTAAACAGATCGGTACAGATCGCTCACTGTGTTCATTCAGGAAAGGAAGGGGCTGGGAAATGAAATATTCTCCCTCTGAAACATCCCCCATAGCCATCAGCAGGAGAGCAGGAAAGCTGGCAGCACTGCAGGGGTAAACGGGGGGGGGGGGCAGGAAGCAGGGGGAATCAGCACCATATGGGGTGATTAGGGTGTGCTCAGGTACACCCAGAACACCCTGTGTGCACTCCTGTGGTCACACTTCATAATCAGCTCACCTTGGTACTTTATTCCAATAGCAATGAAATGGCTGCGTACATGTAATCTACACCCAAAAAAGCACATTACCCAATCACGCTTCAACCCTGATGGTCTTGTTCACAAAGACAGAGTAAGTGAACATACTTGTCGGGGGTGAAATGCATTTGGAGAGTGTGCTATTTTTGCAGCCAGTTATAGTAATCCCATGACATTTGTTGACTGTGCAGTTGTTCAAGGGCCGCAGTGCAGACTGCAGACTCCAGTACATGGCCTGGAGCTGAGTGAAACTAGGAGGAGGGCCAGCATGACTGGAGCCTGCAGAAGAGGTGGAGTATTAGTGGGTGATTTTGATATGCTGCAGTCTGCTTAGCGGATTGAAGAGTTCAAGGCAGAGGGTGTGTCCTGTAGTGTGTAGAGAGGAGGGGGTGTTGGAAAAGTACAACAGAAAAGTTGCTTATAAACTGACTATATACTGCATATGCATTATGCCTGTCTAAGCAGCAGGTGGCGCTGTAGTATGGCATAGATAGTTATGTTATCTATGATTTGTATCCTCTCTCTATGTACTTGGATGCACCTTGTTCCTGTGTTCATGTTTCTCCATTCTGTAAAGACACGTATTACCGCATGCAACAAACTTCCAGCATGGTTTCAATACATTGCTAACAGGGGGATGGTGTCACAGCTCAGTCAGAGCTCATCACAGCATCAGACAGTTTTCTCCCACCCTCCCTCCCTTCTTTGTTTTGGTTTGGGGGAGCCTCCTACTTTCTCAAGGTGCTGGGGTATTTGTAGTGGGTTTTCAGGTTTTATGTTAGCTTGCCATTCAATTTCTTGGTCCTTTTATTTTCTTGTCATAGCAGCAGGCAGGGGGTCTATTGGGTATTTGAAGGTGGTGCTGGTTAAATATCGATGGAAAATAGTGGGGTGGGCCCATCTGAGGTATGGGTGTCCCTTCCTAACTGTGGAAAACTGTGGGTTGGGCCCATCTGAAGTATGGGTGTCCCTTCCTAGCAATACAGTGGTAACATCAGGGTATTAATTAGGTTGTATCTGGTAGTACGTAGGTGGTTAATTGTCCCTGAGTCGGTGTAGTTGCGGCTGAGAGCCTTTGATTGGGTGGCAGATACAACCTTTTAATTGTGGGTATATAGGCAAGGCCTTTGACCGGGTATAAGCTGAGGTTGGTTTATTTGTTATGCATTGACTGTATTATATGCATTAAACTTGTTTTCTTATGAATGTTGTATTTAATGGTTTGTAATAAAAGGCTGCTATGGCCATTCAACTCCAAATTAAATGTGTTGTCTGGTCATTTTGGAAGGGGGAATTGGTCAAGTGTTTAATGTTTTATAGATAATCGGAGCCTCTACACTCTGCAGGTCCCTCAGTCATGAGCTCACCAACATACCAGTTCTGGACTCAATACAAATAGTGACCATTATAATATAATGTTCCAATGTGTTGGCATGTCACAGGGCCTCCTTTATTAACAATTCCTGCAGGTCACCTACACCGTGGTACTTGCAATTCAGAAGTAACCTCAAACTCAAATTATTGCACAAGTAAAAAAAAAACAAAAAACCCACCAACCTTTGGGATGGTGTAGCCTCGGAAGCTAGTGGTTTTAGCAGCTGCATGAGGTGCTCCTAGTGGTGCAATATCAGCAAATCTCTGTATCTCATGTATCACGGCATCCATAAATGGCATCTTGCTCCTATCTTCCACAGATGGCAAGCGATCCTGGCCAATCACCTGGTTTATTTCTTCCTGGACTTTAGCTGAGAAGAGACAAATCGGTGTTTAGGAAGAAAAGTTTACTTTTCAAGCCCACTGCATCCACAATCATTGTGCCCACCCTTTGGGATTTTTGCAAGAGATCGGCCATTTGCCTCAGAGTAATGGAAATGTTATTCAGCATTTTTCATGGGAGCTGAAGTGTAGAGCTCCATCACCACCACCAGTCAACATGCAATTCAAAATTTTCAAGCAAATTATTTTACTTTCAATAAATACATCATCACAGGGTCTGTATTCTGGTCTTTGCTCTGAGTTTGGTGGAAGGAGCCAGCAGGCTTCTTTAACCACTTGCCTACTGGGCATGTTTACCCCCTTCCAGCCCAGGCCAATTTCCAGCTTTCAGCACTGTAACATTCTGAATGACAAGTGAGCGGTCATGCAACACTGTACCCATATGAAATTTTCATATTTTTTTGACATAAACAGAACTTTCTTTTGGTGGTATTTAATCACTACTGGAGTTTTTGTTTCTTGATAAACAAACAAAAAACCCCAAAAGTTTGTTATAGAATTTTGCAAAAGGGTACATTTTCTCCTTCACTGATGTGCACTGATGAGGCACACTGATAGTTGGATAGGTGGCACTAATGAGGCGGCATTGGTGGGCACTGATGAGGCAGCATTGATAGGTGGCACTGATTGGTGGCCCTGAAGGGCACTGAGAGGTGGCACTGATAGGCAGCACTGATGGGCACTGAAAGGCTCTGATAGAAAGCACTGATAGGTGGCACTGATAGCCACTAGTAGGCGCCACTGATAGGTAGCACTGATGATGAGGCACTAGTGGGCACTGATTAGCAGCACTTATGGGCACTGTTTGGACCGATGTCCCTTTAATAGAAGTGGGTTATCGGCTTTCTTCTTCTCTCCTTACACTGTCAGCATGAGGAAAGAAAAGCCGATAACTGGCTTGTGTTTACATCCTGTGATCAGCTGTCATTGGCTGACAGCTGATCACGTGGCAAAGGGCCGCTGTGATTGGCCCTTTAAACTTATCTGAGAACTCTGCAATCACAGAGCGCACCTTGGTGCGCGGACAGCATGTTCAAGGGAGCATTCCATATATGCCCTGTTGGCGAAGTAAGCCTGTGCTAAAGTAGGTTTTTGGTTATAGCGCAGGGAGGAAGCAGTTAAATGTTGCGGCACCCTGCTCTTGATCATCTTTTAAGTGCGTTTTAAGAAAGAGCACATCCCTGGAATTTCTTTAGGTGCTCATGCTCCTCCCTTCTGGCTGCTGTGTAATCTGCTGATCAGTTTCTTAAGTATGCATGTCTAAGGCTGCATTCACACTATTGCAAATTGGATGTGGGTTTCCCCGCATCCAATTCACATGTCAGGAGATTGTGACAGACTCTCTATGGAGCCGGTTCACGCATCTCTGGAGCGGAACCTGAGCGAATTGTACAGGAGTCCTGTGCATCTTCTGGTTCGTTTCAGGTCCGAATTCAGCCAAAAAATTGGACCAAAATAGGACCTGAAACGGTGAACAGGGACGCATCGGACCCCTGCTGTGAGCCGCTTCATATGGCAGTGTGAACCCAGTCTAAAGCTTGCAAACAAAATGATTAATGGCAGAGAAAGCTAATGAGAAGAATATGCTGCAGCATCGAAGGCTTATATTGCGGATATTCCAGTTTGTAGGGATTTGTGAGGAATCTGTTTCAGCACAGAAGAGGACTTGCTACAAAGTTAGAAAAAAAAGGCAGGAGTTCAGGCATTTGCAGCAAGATCAGTCATAGGAAGATAATTCAAACCTGACTGGCTTCTCATGCAGTACCTAGAATGTCTGGATGCTTGAGAAAAATCCTCAGACCAAGTCTTATTGTTGTACTTGTGGTTTCGGTGCCGGCAGAAAATAAATTCATCACTGTGGCAAACAAGTTTTCAAAGTGAAACTCTGTGTTGGGATTATCCTTTTCCTGAAGACAGATCAGAAATCATATACTGAAAACCTTAAAGAAGAATTCCAGGTATGGCAATTTTTACAATAGACCAGCTTGGACCAATGTACAGTGCTTTGAAAAAGTATTCATACCCCTTAACATTTTCCACATTTTGTCATGTTACAACCAAAAATATAAATGTATTTTATTGGGATTTTATGTGATAGACCAACCCAAAGAGTCACATAATTGTGAAGTGGAAGGAAAATGATAAATGGTTTTCAATTTGTTTTTACAAATAAATATCTGAAAAGTGTGGCTTGCATTTGTATTCAGCCCCCTTTACTCTAAGACCCCTTTCACACTGAAGGCGTTTTTAAGGCATTTTAGCGCTAAAAATGGCGCCTGAAAAACGCGTCCCATGCCACCCCAATGTGAAAGCCAGAGTGCTTTCACACTGGGGCGGTGCGCTTGCAGAACGTTAGAAAAAGTCCTGCAAGCAGCGTCTTTGCGGCGGTTTGGAAGCGGTGTATACACCGCTCCCAAAACGCCCCTGCCCATTGAAATGAATGGACAGTACTGCCGAAGCGCCTGCAAAGCGCTTCAGCAGAGCCACAACATGGGTGCTTTTAACCCTTTATTCGGCTGCTAGCTGGGGTTAAAAGCACCCCACTAGCAGCCGAAAAGCGCAGCTAAAACGGCGGTAAAGTGCCACTAAAATTAGTGGCACTTTACCGCTAACGCGGAGCTCCCCAGTGTCAAAGGGGTCTTAATACCCCTAACTAAAAGCTAGTTGAGCCAATTGCCTTCAGAAGTCACCTAATTAGTAAATAGAGTTCACCTGTGTGTAATTTAATCACAGTATAAATACAGCTGTTCTGTGAAGCCCTCAGAGGTTTAATAGAGAACCTTAGGGAGCAAACAGCATCATTAAGGCCAAGGAACACACCAGACAGGTCAGGGATAAAGTTGTGGAGAAGCTTAAAGCAGGGTTAAGTTTTTAAAAAAAAATCTCCCAAGCTTTGAACATCTCCCGGAGCACTGTTCAATCCATTATCCAAAAATGGAGAGTATGGCACTGCAAACCTACCAAGACATGGTCGTCCACTTAAACTGACAGGTAAGGCAAGGAGAGGATTAACCAGAGAAGCAGCCAATTGGCCCGTGGTAACTCTGGAGGAGCTGCAGAGATCCACAGCTCAGGTGGGAGAATCTGTCCACAGGACAACTATTATAGGGCGTACACACGGTCGGACTTTGTTCGGACATTCCGACAACAAAATCCTAGGATTTTTTCCGACGGATGTTGGCTCAAACTTGTTTTGCCTACACACGGTCGCACAAAGTTGTCGGAATTTCCGATCGACAACCACGCGGTCACGTACACCACGTACGACGAGACTAGAAAAGGCCGGTTCAGAACCAAGCGCGGCACCCTTTGGGCTCCTTTTGCTAATCTTGTGTTAGTAAAAGTTTGGTGAGAGACGATTCGCGCTTTTTCAGACTCGTGGCTTTCAGATCGTTTTCTGCCGTTCAGTTTGTGCTTGTGGGTTTGTATCTGCTCTTCAGTGCGTGCAAGCAAGTTCCGCGTGACTTTAGTCATTGTATTCTTGTTCGTTCGTTACTGGTTTTCAGGTCGCTCTTCACAGGCCTTGCTGTTCTTCAGTGCGTTATGTTACTTCGTTCTGAGCAGCCGACCGTTTTCTAGCCATGTTTCGTATGCGTACTCCTCGTAGAGTTCGTGCTGTGCGGGGGCTTGGTGTTGGGGTCCTGACCTTGACACAAGTCCAGTCCATGAACAGGGTGGGGAGGAGTTCATGGACCAAGAATTGGTTGCTTCAGCGTGACCAGTTCTGTCATATGCCTTTGCTCCGTGAGATCCGTGAGAATAATCTTGATGATTTCAGGAACTTTCTCAGGATGACGGACCCCGTGTTTCACCGTTTGTTGGCTTCGCTGACCCCCTATATCAGCAGGCAGGATACCTGCATGAGGCAAGCCATCACTGCGGAGCAGAGGTTGGTCGCTACCTTGCGGTATTTGGCCACAGGGAGAAGTCTGCAGGACTTGAAGTTCTCGACAGGCATCTCCCCCCAGGCTCTGGGTATCATTATCCCAGAGACCTGTTCTGCCATCATCCAGGTCCTGCAGAAGGAGTATATGAAGGTAAGATTTTTATCCTTTTATATCACATTTTATTGTATTGAATGTTTGCTAATATATTGTATTTTTTTCCTCATTCCCTAATTACCATGATTGTAATATGCTGTGAATGTCCCCTTTGTCCTCACGCATGCTGGATTTTTATGTAATTATTATTTTAGGTCCTTCATACATATTTGCCCTTCAATAACCTCTCCAGCATGGTGTCTCCTGCCCCTATATTCACCTCATGTAGTCACTTAACAATGTATTTTATCAGCTCTATAGTAGTGCTTTACCCCAAACACCCCCTAAAATGTTTGGAAATGTTATTTTTGATTTAAATTCAGGCAGAGTGCCAGAGGCTTTTTTTTTGTGGTGTCCCCAAATTTTTTGTAACCCTCCCTCCCCCCAACTGCTAAGTCAGCTGATCCCAATTCTCTATCCTCAATCATCTATCTGCTGACTTTGCCAAACCCATACACACTATACCCACCTCTTTAGAGCTCAGATGTATGGATGAATTCCCCAAAGCATGTAGTGCAAGGGCCTGCCTGTATACTTTCCAATGGTACTGTTTAAAGTTTTTGTATCCTATTATTATCTTGATAGGTAATAGCAGAATGTTCAAATGTCCTCAAATGTGTACAGTGTGTATTTATATCTTTGTATTATGACACTTCTTACCCGTCCAGTGGGCTGCCAATAGTGTAACTAAGGAGGGACTGTTCCAAGTAATACCCTGTATTTAGGCATTCATCTCTCAATGAAGTGAAGAGGGTTACCTGTCCAAGAGTCCCCCCCCCTATAATGTTAGAAATGGCCCATGAGGGGGGAGGGGGAATATGATAGGTGTACCTTATACTTTGTTGTTGTTAAATTCCCCTTAATAAATGCTATCTGGAGGTTGCCCCATAATGTTTGTGTATAATCTGCTTGCCATGTTTCTGTGAAAAAAATAGTAATGTTTATTGTTTTTTCCTCAACAGTTTCCTTCAACGCCACAGGAATGGCAGACTGTGGCCTCCCACTTTGCCCAGCGGTGGGACTTTCCTAACTGCAGAGGGGCAATTGATGGGAAACACGTCCACATTGTCCCACCACCCAACTCGGGGTCGTACTATTATAATTACAAGGGGTTTAATAGTATAGTGATGTTGGCGGTGGTGTCGGCTAATTACGAGTTCCTGTATGTGGACGTGGGGAAGAATGGCCGGATGTCCGATGGTGGAGTGATCGCCCAGACGGAGTTCTACAGGCGTCTCCAGAATGGCAGCTTGGACTTGCCACCTCCAGATTTGTGTTCGTTGCTGATGAAGCATTTGCGCTGGGGGACCACCTGATGCGGCCATTCCCGATGAGGACCCTCACCCCGGAACAGAGGGTTTTTAATTACCGCCTGGCCAGAGCCCGAAGAGTGGTGGAGAACACATTTGGAATCCTGGCCAGCCGGTTCCGATTATTTCTGACACCCATCCATATGGCGGAGTATAAACTGAACCATATAATACTTGCCTGCTGTGTTCTCCATAATTTTTTAAGAAAACATTCAGCCAACTATGCTGGCTCAGTTGGGCCTGAGGCCGGAATCCCAAATCCATGAACACTGACGGCGCTTGAAAGTGGCCGTCCTGGCTTGCCCTCCCTGAGTGCCCGTGATGTCCGGTTACGATACCTGGAGTTCTTTGCGGGTAGGGGGGCTATCAATATGCCAGACAATCTGTGAAACCTTTTTCAAATAAAAAACAACCAAAAGAAATTCTTTGTGGACATTTACTGCTTGTGTTTGTTTTAGCTGACCCTGACAGAAATGTGTTGAGTGCAGAAAATGTCGTGCTTGGGTAACCTTATAAAAAACAGTGTTGGCTGGTACTTCCTAAATGCAAAAACACATTTCACTACAAGTGCACTTGCAACTGCACTGAACCTGCACTTGTAGTGCAAAGTGTATTTGCCCTTAGGAAATAACCCCCATTTTTGCATAAAACAGCAATTACATCACCCCAAAACTGTTGTAGTGTTGAGACAATAATTCACACATTCTTGAGTAAGCCACTTTTTTATACCTGCACAATCACATGTGCATTTACGAAAGGTTTTTAAAACAAACCAACATGTTTGTTGTATAACAATTTTTGCAGTAGCATTATCAAAAATCGAAATATCCATTTCAGATAAAACAGGCCTGTGTAAAACCAACAAGAAAGCCAAAAAACTTGAACTTACAAAGTTCACATATGGGAAAACCTGAAGGCTATATCAGACATCAGTATTTAGGAACTGGGTTTGATATAGCATTCAGATGGGGGGAAATCACCCCTGGAAAAGCCAAATTTGGAAGATGCACACCAATTTATGAATGTCAACATGTGCTATCTGCCATCAGGGGGGATCAAGGGACGTGTTTTGGGGGAGCAAGCCCTTCCTCAACGCGACTTTATAATTGAGGAAGGGGTTGCACCCCCAAAACGCGTCCATTGATCCCCCGTGATGGCAGATAGCACATGTTGGCACACTGTGTGCATCCTCCAAATTTGGCTTTTCTAAACATTGAAAACAATTTTAGCAGATTGGACCACAATAAAACAGGTGATTTTGTGGGGTTTAAATTCGCCCCAAAACATCAATGATGTTATTATTTTTTTTTAAAACATCACTGATTTGATGCTGTATGTTGTGCAATTCGAGATTACACCCCATGATCTCCCCGATCAGGATCTGGGCACTTTCAGAAGTAAAGCGTTCTCTATCCCTCACATCACGATCACCTAAAAAGAGATAAAGAACAAAAAAAAAGGTCTCAAAAATCTGCCACCATCCATCTCTTTTACCTGAGCCTGTGGTCGCAGACACTCACCTGTTGTGGTGCCAATCTCCACCACATCTTCTTCTTCCTCCTGCTCTTCTTCTTGTGTTGGTGGTATTTCACCTTCTTCCATAGGTGGGGGGTCTGTGTTCTCCTGGGATGAGGGGTGTCCTCCGAGTCTTTTCTCCCCTATGTAAAACAAAAATGGTATACTTAGCACACAGATATTTGATGGCAGAACTAGAAATAGGAAACATTGCTTGGAAGTGGGGTACAATTGTCTATTTTAGCCGAGTTCCAAGATGTATATTTTTTAGTGGCCTTTGTCAAGCTGCAATACTTTACCTGTTTGGTACAAGCTTCACAGATGTAGCCCCCCCCTATAGTATACACTGGAGCACCTGTGTGCCCCCCCTAATAAAAATGGTGTTCTGGGGTCCCACACTAGTGCTCCAGTGTCCAGATGTGAAAACAGCTGCTCAGTGTCCTCTCCTTACACACAATCTAGTTGGCATTTCATTCTAGTAACAAACCCATCTACACAAACAAATATTTGGCATCCAAGTAGGCCCCAAAAAATGTGTGAAAATGCATATGGCCTAAACAATGGTGTTCTAGAGGCCGAAAGAAAAATGTTTGATACGAACGAATAATGGGCCCATGAACATTAAAGTTGCCCTTTTAAACGTTACAATTAATAAAAGCATATGGAGCAGAACGAACGGAATAAAGACAGAAAGAATAGGAACACAGCACAACTACTTACTTTTTTGCAGCACTCTCCGGATCTTTCGGTACTGCTCTGGCTCTCTCAACTTCAGGTCCGACCACCGCTTCCTGAGCTGATCTTTAGATCTTCGTACCCCGAAATTCCTGTGAAGGCTTTTGATCACTTTAGCAATGATTTTTGACTTTCTGATGTTGGGGTGTGGGTAAGGCCCATATTTTCCGTCATAGTCGGACTTCCTCATGATGTCGACCATCTCCAACATCTCCCTAAAGGACATATTTGTGGCCTTAAAACGTCTCCTTCTGGATCGGGACGTGCCTGGATCCGGGCTTTCCTCCTCCTCCTCCTCGTTGCTAGAATTAGCATGCACCTGCTGTAACTCCACCATGTGCTCTTCACCCACTGCGCTGAACGAAAAAGGGGCGGGGAATAGACTAGAAAGAACGTCAGGGGCGGGTGGAGTTACACGCATGCGCAGTGTGTATAAAGCGTAACACGCGTGTGTATTACGTACGATCTGTGAGCGGAGGAAGGAGCATTGGACGCGCCGATCGTAAGAACGAAGGTAAGAGACGAACTTGTGCCTATACTGCTTCTAGATTGAGGCCTATATTGTAACAAGATTAGGAGAGTTTTGTCTGACATTAGGCTTTGTCTTGTGTTGTGTCTTGCAGTGAACATGGATATCTTAATGAAAGACAATGACTTCATGTCAGTATTCGTAGAGATGCTAAGGGAGCTGCCCTGTCTGTGGGAGATTACCCACCCCCATTTCAAGAACCAAGCAAAGAGGAAGGCAGCACTGGAGCAATTGTGTGAAATTGTGAAGCAGGTGATCCCCACGGCAGACATCACCTATTTAAAGACCTTCATTGGTGGCCTGAGGAGCACATATCTGAGGGAGCGCAAGAAAGTCCTGGATTCACAGAGATCCGGAGCAGCAGATGACATCTATGTCCCCAGGATGTTGTACTACGACAGGCTGCACTTTCTGGCAGGCCAGACTGAACCCAGGCCATCCCTCTCCAGTCTTCCTTCCACGCTTCCTTCCCCCCCGGCTGAGGCTTCTGACGCCCAACCTGGGCCTTCCAGGCCACATGTGGAGGAGCCCAGATTGAGCCAGGTATAGCATTGCTCTAAATATTTCTGCTTGTCCAATCAATGATGTTAACTAGATGTTAGTTGGGAGTACTAATTTAGGATTGTGATTGATGATGCAAAACATTACAACCATGTCCCTTTTTCATACACAGGGAAGTCTCAGCCGGGGGGGGGCGGGCCGAGCCGGCTGGCTGATCTGCAGGTCCCTCCACCCCCCCTGAAAAGAGAAAGTGGCAGTAGGAGGAGTGACCTAGAGGAGGCTGCTATAGCATTCTTTTGGAGGGCTACAGAGGTCCTGGGAGCACCACACACCATGGAGGAGAACATTGCTGCTTTCATAGCATATAAAATGCAGAGGATGGAGGAGGGCCAAAAAGTCTTGTGTGAGGCCCTCATATCGGAGGCTCTGGAGAAAGGTATGAGGGGCCAAATTACACCTCAGACACACCTTCGCGTTGGTCCTCCTCCTCCTCCTGCAGGTCCTCCTCCTCCTCCTCCCTCTCCTCCAGGTCCTCCCAGTCCTCCTCCAGGTCCCCCCAGTCCTCCTCCAGGTCCCCCCAGTCCTCCTCCTCATCCAGGCCCTACTCCTCCTCCTGCCACATCTCCAACTGCACAGCCACAGCCCGGAAGGAAGCGTGGAAGGAAGACCAGACAGTGATTGCCCTGGATTCAGTCTGGTCGGCCAAAAGATGCAGCCTCTTGTGGTACCACAGCCTGGGGACATAGATGTCATCTGCTGCTATCCAGATCTCTGCGAATCCCAGACCAGACTGCCCTCCCTTAGATATGGACTCCTCAGACCACCAATTTTGATGTTGAAGAATTGATGTCTGCCGTGGGGGTCCCAGGCTTCGCTAATTTCTCCTGTTGATCCAGTGTTGCCTTCCTCTTTGTTTGGTTCTTACCCCCTAATAAAGGATTTTTGTTTTGAATTATACTCTCCTATGTGTTTTACTTCAAAAAGGACAGTTGGTTTGTGAGGATTCAGGTACATTTCAAATATACAATGTGAAATGAACAAGGGACACCAACACCAAACAATCTCCTTGAGATTAAATAATAAAAGATATCAATGGTGTTGAGGTAACTTGACACACAAAACACACCCAAAAATATTCTGGAGGAAAAATAAAAATAACATTGAACAAAGATCAGCCTTGGAAAAAATCCAAAGAAAAAAAAAGGCTTAAAATCCAAAAAAAAAAAAATATAAAACTGTCAGATGTGACAACTAATAACAATATATTCAGGGAATCCCACTAAAAAAAACACAAATAAAACTTTGTGAGAAGTGTGTGTGAATATGAGCAGCAAAACTACTTAATTCTTGTCACATTATAAAGAAGAAGAGATTGCGCTGTATTAAACCATTTTTAACATTGCAGCGTGACGAAAGTGCTGTATCCATTGCGAACGCTAAGTTTACCAGAACGAGCTGTCCCGTCTCGGAATTTCTTCTGAGCATGCGTGGCACTTTGTGCGTCGGAACAGGCCACACACGGTCGGAATTGACGCGATCGGATTTTGTTGTCGGAAAATTTTATCTCCTGCTCTCCAACTTTGTGTGTCGGAAAATCCGATGGAAAATGTCCGATGGCGCCCACACACGGTTGGAATTTCCGACAACACGCTCCGATCGGACATTGTCCATCGGAAAATCCGACCGTGTGTACGGGGCATAAGACCGTCAATTCCGACCGTGTGTGGCCGATTTCCGACAACCAATGTTGGATGTGAGCTTGTTGTCAGAAAGTCCGACCGTGTGTATGCTCCATAGAACATTTGCTGTCGGAATTTCCACCAACAAATGTTTGAGAGCAGGTTCTCAAATTTTCCGACAACATCGCATGCTCGGAATCAAGCAGAAGAGCTGCACTGGCTATTGAACTTAATTTTTCTCGGTTCGTCGTACGTGTTGTACGTCACTGCGTTCTTGACGTTCGGAATTTCTGACAACATTTGTGTGACCGTGTGTGTGCAAGACAAGTTTGAGCCAACATCCTTCGCAAAAAAATCAACGGTTTTGTTGTCGGAATGTCCGATCGTGTGTATGGGGCATTACACTCCACAAATCTGTCCTTTATGGAAGAATGGCAAGAAAAGTCATTGTTAAAAGAAAGCCATAAGAAGCCTCGTTTGCAGTTTGTGAGAAGCCATACGAGGGACCCAGCAAACATGTGGAAGAAGGTACTCCGGTCAGATGAGACCAAAATGTAACTTTTTTGCCTAAAAGCAAAACGCTATGTGTGGCCAAAAACTAACACTGCACATCACCCTGAACACATTACTTGTTGTGGTGATGCTTTTCTTCAGCAGGGACAGGGAAGCTGGTCAGAGTTGATGGGAAGATGGATGTAGAAATTTTGGTAGCAACAATAAAGTAGAGGAGAGGTTATATTGGTGAACTATTACGTGGCTAAATGAACTGTAGTCCAAGGTCTGCTGAGAACAGAACTCCAGTTTGGTTTTATTTATTTTCTTTCTTTTCTTTACTGATACCACTTTTTTTTTTGCTTGCACATTTACTAAGCTCTGGAGCAACAGCACTTGTAAAGTGCAACCGATCTTGCATAGTGCACAGTCTATTTGCCTTTAGTAAATCCACCTCATTGAGTCTCAGCAGCTGCACTGACTTTCTTTTTCTTTTTGAATGCCCCCTCTCCCTGTAGTTCCAAATACTATGGAGTTGATGTAATGATGCAGCTCCCATAGCCAGTGTACTTTACTACTGGTCTATATAGTGCAGTGGCTATGCTCACAGCAGCTAGAGCTGCATAGACTTCTGGGACACATAGTTCCCACGTGCCTGCCACTCCCTGGCCACCGCCATTTAGTTGCATAGTAGGTGAGGTTGAAAAAGGACACAAGTCCAACCTATGTGTGTGATTATATGTCAGTATTACATTTTATATCCCTGTATGTTGCGGTCATTCAGGTGCTTATCTAATAGTTTTTTGAAATTATAGATGCTCCTCGCTAAAACCACCACCTGTGGAAGGGAATCCCACATCCTTGCCGCTCTTGCAGTAAAGAACCCTCTATGCAGTTTAAGTTTAAACCTCTTTTCTTCTAATTTTAATCAGTGGCCACGAGTCTTGTTGAACTCCCTTCCGCAAAAAAAGTTTTATCCCTATTCGGGAGTCACCAGTAAGGTATTTGTATACTGAAATCATATCCCCTCTCAAGCTTCTCTTCTCCAGGGAGAATAAGTTCAGTGCTCTTAACCTTTCTTCATAACTGATATCCTCCAGACCCTTTATTAGCTTTGCTGCCCTTCTTTGTACTCGCTCCATTTCCAGTACATCCTTCCTGAGGACTGGTGCCCAGAACTGGACGGCATACTCCAGGTGCAGATGGACTGAAGTGTCGTAGAGCGGGAGAATTATCGTTTTATCTCTGGAGTTAATCCCCTTCTTATTGTATGCCAATATTCTATTTGCTTTGTTAGCAGCAGCTTGGCATTGCATGCCATTGCTGAGCCTATCATCTACTAGGACCCCCAGGTCCTTTTCCACCCTAGATCCCCCCCAGAGGTTCACCCCCTAGTGAGTAGATTGCATTTATATTTTTGCCACCCAAATGCATTATTTTAAATTTTTCTACATTAAACCTCATTTGCCATGTAGTTGCCCACCCATTAATTTGTTCAGATTATCTTGCAAGGTTTCCACATCCTGCAGAGAAGTTATTGCCCTGCTTAGCTTAGTGTTGTCCGCAAATGCAGAGATTGAACTGTTTACCCCATCCTCCAGGTCGTTTATGAACAAATCCAACAGGATTGGTCTCAGTACAGAACCCTGGGGGACCCCACTTCCCACCTGTGACCATTCCGAGTCCTCCCCATTTATCACCACCCTCTGAACTCGCCCTTGTAGCCAGTTTTCAATCCATGTACTCACCCTATGGTCCATGCCAACGGACCTTACTTTGTACAGTAAACGTTTATGGGGAACTAGGGTGGCTAAGACAAAACACAAAAGACTCATAGCGGAGGAGAGCAAAAAAAATCCCAAGAAATTCTTTAAAGTGGATTTCCACCCAAAAAATGAACTTCCGTTTTTCCGGTTCCTCCCCCCTCCAGTGTCACATTTGGCACCTTTCAGGGGGGAGCAGATACCTGTATAATACAGGTATTTGCTCCCACTTCCGGCGATAGATCACCGCAGATTCTGGCCCTTCCTCCATCCCCTCTGCTGTCTTCTGGGAGACACGCAGGTCCCAGAAGACAGCAGGGACCAGTGAGGACGCATAGTGCGACTTCCACGTGCGCAGTAGGGAACCAGGCTGTGAAGCCACAAGGCTTCACTTCCTGATTCTCTTACTGAAGATGCCGGCGCCTGCACCCGGGAGCCGAGGGACAGAACGGCTTCAGGTGAGGACAGCACAGGCGCCCTGGACAAGTAAGTGTCCTAACATTAAAACTCAAAAGCTGCAGTATTTGTAGCTGCTGACTTTTATTTATTTTTTTTTTTTTTATGGCGGAACTCCGCTATAAGTTTATAAACAGTAAAAAATGGACCATATTGGCCCCATAAAGTATGAGGAAGGACATCTGGTTACAAAGGATGGGGAGATGCGAAGGTATTGCATTTATTCCTCTCCTTAGTCTTCACGAGGGAATCGGGGGCTTCAGTAACCAAAACTGTAGTGTTTGTCCTCAAGACACATTACAGGAAGCACCCTCATGGCTAACAGAGGACAGAATTAGAAATAGACTTGGGAAACGTAACATAAATCACCGGGACCAGATGGTTTGAAACCGAGGGTACTTGGGGAACTCAGTTAAGTAATTGCCAGACCATTGTTTCTAATTTTTACTGACAGTCTACTGACTGGAATGGTACCAGCTGATTGAAGAAAAGCCAATGTAGCACCAATATTTAAAAAAGGGCCAAAATACATCCCTGGGAATTACAGACCAGTTAGCCTATCAATAGTATGCAAGCTCTTGGAGGGGATGATAATGGACTATATACAGTATTTTAGTAATAAAAACAGTATCATTAGCAGTAATCAGCATGGATTCATGAAGAATCATTCTTGCCAAACCAATCTATTAACCTTCTATGAGGAGGTGAGCTGCCGTCTAGATAAAGGAAGGCCTGTAGACGTGGTGTATCTGGATTTTGCAAAAGCATTTGACACATATTGCACCCTTCCATTTCTTCTTGCATTCTTTGTAAAGTCTGAATGCTGATGATGATCCCTCAGCCTTGTATTTTTTGAAGGCCTTCTCCTTTGCTTTTATATGCATTTTTACACTGGAGTTAAGCCATCCAGGATTTTTGTTTGCTATTTTAAATGTATTTCCCAATGGAATGCACTGGCTAATGCCCTTATTTAATATGCTCTTGAAGCAGGTGTGCCCCCCCAAATATGTTCTTGTATATTGTAATAGGCCCTGACCAGGTTTTTTGGGCTGGAGCACCCCTCCCCCTCCTCATTACCTCCTATTTAGTGGCCACCAGTGTTTAGGATATATCCCCTTCAGTTCTCCCACATAGAGGAGTTTAGCTCCCATGGTTGAGACAAAGGATCTTCCATTCTATTACTAGTGTAGGAAAAAAAAAAGATTGCTCCTCTGTGTTCTTTGTTTCTAAAATTTTATCCCAATTTATATCTTCTAGCAAGGTTCGTATTTTAGAGAACTTGGCTCTTTTGAAATGTAGTGTCTTTGAGTTCCCCTTGTGTTTCCTATTTGTGCGAATTATACTGAAGCCAATTGACCTGTGATCACTGTTTCATAAATTGCCCCTGTGCCCCATACCATAGGAAGGAGAAGAATAGGACTAGAGTGTCCATATGACCACAACATTACATTTCTAAAGAAAGGAAATTAGCTTGAAACCTAGGATGCATATAGAGTGTACATTGTCCAGGGGTAGAGCAGGGGCCTTTGACCCGACTAGGGATTTTTCCCCTTGCTTTATATCTGGGTGACAGGGAGTTAGAGTGATAGAAAATTTCCCCAGTGGGGACAGAAACAAAACCTTTGTTAGCCTTCTTATTCTGGTGACCCCCTTGCCCCAAGGAAAGTCCTGCGGATTTGAGGCATTTTATGTTTCTATCTATCACACCTAGAACAACATTCTACTACTGTTAGCCACACTGGCTGCAGAACTCTACAAATATCTACATTGGAATATTGCATGTTCCTGAGATATGTCAATTTATTTCTATGAGAAACAGAGAAACTTCCCATCATGTCCATTTTTGTATGAAAAAAACCCCAGCGGTATATGATTTGTAACTGAGCAAATCTTACCTCTTCCATCTTTATTAGGTAACAGTCAATAAAATCCCTGGGACAGTTTTGGTCCAGAGTTTCTTGATGCTCCTTGACCTTATCCATTACAAATGCTTTCAAAGTGGAGAGATTCTTCCATGCTTTTTGAAGGGGTCCAGGCATATGGTGGAAAAGTTTTGGGAAAGCATTAAGTAGCTGCAATAAAAATAACCAATTATAAGCTGTCTAAATATATAACACAAAAGAACAATAAAGTATTATCCATGCAGTTGGCAAATAGCACCTTATATTTTCATGGGTTGGGTTGTATAATAGTGCTTTATATGCTTTTGGGCAGCTCAGAACCACTGTATTTTAGCTCAGCTATAACCTAATAGTAAAGATTTCCATCAGAGTTACATTCAGTTATTTTGGGTTTGTTCATTTTCATCATTGTGTAAAACATTCATGTTGAACATGGAGCTCCATATATGAAGTGAAGGGTGTAAACATTACATACTTTCTATGTCTTCTAAGCCTAGACAGTATCTAACGTTACCAGACACTTCTAAGCTGCACAATTAGCCATTGCTTCTACGCAACATCCTAAAGCAGTAAGCTCTCTGAGTGATGGTGTCTGGGACTCAACCCAACTCTTTGCAGACATGGACAGTCTTTTACCCATTGGTCGTACTGATCATCTCGTGACACCTTGTACATCATCCTCCAGAAGTCCACTTAATTCTGACTAAACTTTCATATGTTCTTTTCTCAGTGCATAAACTTTTGTACAACTGCATACCTTGTTTGTGGTCCAATGTCCATCACCCAATTGTTACTCACTTAACTTTCCACAGCACGGATTCTTATACACACACCTTGGTTAAAGTGGAACTTTATTATGTAAATTGACTTGGGGAACATGGCTCTGCCCCCCACCCCCACCCCTGCAAATATAATAGCCTGCATTGTTTTTTCTTCTTCTTTTCTTTTTTAGTGTTGGAGTAATGTTCATATTTAAAGTGTATCTGTGGCCAAAACTTTTTTTTTTTTTTTTGTATTTTGGATAGAGTGGGGAAAGATAAAAACTCCTGTCAGGCTTTACTGCCCTTTGAGGCTCTGCTGCTAAGATTCCTTCACTTTCTATCCCATAAAAAGGTTGTCCTCAGAACAGAAGGTGAGGGAAAATCTCTTTAACAGCAACACAGACAGAAGTATACTAAGTGTTTTTTAGGTTATTGGGTATGTTAGAACTTATTTTTATTGTTGACCGTTTCGCTGGGGAGGGTTATCTGTCACTTCCTGAAGTACATCAAGCCATACCACCCTGTCTTCTAGGCTACTCCTTTAATTGGGGTGAGTGCATGGCTAAACGGTGGTACAATCAAAAAGCCTATAATAGGAAAAAGCAGCACACCGATTAAAAATATAATATTACTGAAGTCCTGTGCAGACAACTTCTTGTGTTCACAATGCAACAGGGCACCTGCTTGGCACAGTACTGGTGCCTACCACAGGGATTTTCGACTTCCACAGGGATCCTACAGGTATGGCGCATACATATTTACATTGATCCAAGCTGAACCCTTTCATCTATGTAAGAATATCCATACCTGGAATTCGTCTTTAATGTCAACCATATTACTTAACTTTAGTTGATGCATCTTGTGTTATTTAGCAGACCCACTCTACAAAAGTCTCTTAAAACATCTTGAGAAGAGATTACATGGTCTGGTTGACTACAGCAGTGTTTTACAACCTTTTTTTCAGTCAAGGCACCCTTTACAATTGTGCACAATCTCAGGGCACACCAGTCTGAGGGCTCGTTCACGGCAGAAGATGTGTCCAAGTGTGCGCTTTTTTGCACGTTTCCAAATACACTACGTTTTTTATTGGGCTGCTATTTACACAAAATGCAATTTTTTAAATAATGCGCAAAAAAAGGCATAGCAGGCGTGAATACACACACATTTGCTAGATGCATTGGGGTGTTAGTAAAACTGCAAGACAGCACATTTCTGTGGATGAATCCAGTCATTCATTTGGCTTTATCTTGTTCCTGCTCAGAGTCAGAGGGCATATTAGATGGGTCTAAGGTAGTGTTTCTCACTCCAGCATACAGAGAGAGAGAGAGAGAGAGAGAGAGAGAGAGAGAGCACAGCCTGCAACTTCTCCTCCTGGCTCTCTCCTCCTCTCTGCTGATATCTGTACTCCTGTCAGCAATACAGAAAGCTGTGAGGGTTGCTCGACCAGTCCTTAGCAATCAATGACATCATAGTTTGGCAGGACGCAGACGGGTGGTCCAGACTGCATTCTGTTTAGCCGACAAGAGTATAGATATCGGTAGAGAGGAGGAGAGAGCCGAGAGGAGAGTTGCAGGCTGTGCTCTCTCTCTCTCTGTATACTGGAGTTAACACATGGCAAATTTTTGTCCTTTCACCACGGAACGCCTCTTTGCGGCACCCCGGTTGAGAAACGCTGGTCTACAGCACACAGAGGAATGTGTTACACCATCTGCCTTCTCAAAATTACCTAGTCCTTCAAATACCTAGCACTCTCTTGATTGAAGGAGGATTTTAATCAATTAACAGAATCTCTGTTGCTTTACAAGTATAAGGGACAGGACCACACTATGTAAGCACCTCTTACACGTCTAAGCTATGGAAACCATGAGCATGACCAGTAGTAGTTGATCACATTCAACTGGACTTTTTTTGTAATGTTAAATATGTTTCATAGCTTAAAAAACACTTCTTTCGTTCCAGTGCATGTCAGGAAGATACCCCAGCATTTATATCCACACCTTAAAGAACAACTAAAGGCAAAACTTTTTTTTTAGTTTTGCATAGAATGGAGAGGGATTAGAACTCCCATCAGTTTGTATTGCTGTCTGTGCCTCCATTACAGAGATTCACCCCTCTGTTTGTTCTGTTTACCCTCATCATTTGTAGCGGGGTGCATGTGAAATAGGTCTGGAAAACGGGAAAAGTGGTTGATGAGATTTGCAATCTAAAGTAATGTCAGCAATGATGTCTTGGTAAAGAAAGATAATTCTTTACCCTGTGTTAGTAAAGCCCATTCCTGGGCTGGTTTTACTGGGAGCCTGATAGAGCTATGGTTGGGAAAGATTCCCAATTCCGTGAACCGCAATTTAATGTTTTCGTCCTAGGTCCTTGATTAAGGCAAATTGACGTCCTTTTTTCACACAAATAGAGCTTTCTTTTGGTGATACTTGATCACCTCTGTGGTTTTTATTTCTTGTGCTATAAACAAAAATAGAGCGACAATTTTGAAAAAAAAAAAACAATATTTTTTACTTTTTGCTAGAATAAATATCCCTAAAAATGTTTTTTAAAAAAAACTAATTTCTTCATCGGTTTATACCAATATATATTCTAAAAATTGCAAAAAGCGTACACTGATTGGTTTGCCCAAAAGTTATAGCGTCTCCAAACTATGGGAAAGATTTATGGCATTTTTATTATTTATTTATATTTTTACTAGTAAATTGGTGATCTGCGATTTTTAGCGGTACTGCGACATTGTGAAGGACCGATCGGTCACTTTTGACACATTTTTGGGACCATTGACCTTTGACCATACAGCGATCAGTGCTATAAATATGCACTGATTCTCTGATTGCTCTGATTAAATGTCACTGGTAGGGAAGGGGTTAACACTAGGGGGCGATCAAGGGGTTAAATGTGTGTTCCCTAGATGTGTTCTAACTGTATGGGAATAAGACTTACTGGGAGGAGGAGACATATCACTGTTCCTACTTAGTAGGAACAAACAATATGTCTCCTCTTCCCTGACAGAACAGGGATTTGTGTGTTTACACACACAAATCCCTGTGCTGGCTCTCGTGCACACGATCGCACGTGGCTGGCGGCAATCGCGCCCGCCAGCCACGCGCATTAGGTCCCCTGCCATGCAACGGGTGCTCACGCACGCCATCTGGTGGCTATTAAAGGCGAGGACGTACCCATACGAGGTTTGGCCCAGCTGTGCCATTCTGCCGCAGTATATCTGCGTGAGCAGGTCGGCAAGCGCTTAAATCACAAGCCTGTCACATATTGTCCTTTTGACCATCTTTTTTTAGAGTTATAATGGAAGCGACGATATCCAGTATGAATGCGTGCTCTTTAAAAGGGAACATATCAGGTGAGAAATATGGAAGCTGCCTTTGGCTTTGGTGCCATCATTGTTATCTTTTCTTCTTGGTGAGTCAGTGATCTCAACAACTGATGTATTTGTGGGGTAAGACACTGCTTAAACCGACCCAGTGCTTCAGATGTGTCAGGGCTGGACTCAGTCCTTCCTTCCCAGAGCTGGCCGCTCAGCTGTCGGCTATTTGCCAGCTCCTATCTCTCCACAGTTACTCAGCTGTTGATGATATCCTGCTCGTCAGTCCTGCCTACTTAAGCCGTCCAGTCCAGAGGTTCTCTGCCTTCGCCTTGGTCAACATCACAGAGCCTATCACCTGCGGTCCTGTTTAAAGACTTGCTTTGCTGACATCCCTTCTGATTCCAGATCCTGCTTGCTGTTCCACTACATTGATCCCTGACTTCTGGCTTTACTGACTATCCATTCCGGTTATTGAACTTTGGTTATGTTTTGTCTACGTTTGTTCTTTTTTCTTTTGTTATTAAACAAGTGTGATTTAACTGTACTTCTGTCTCGGTCTGATTTAATGGTTTCTGACAAGATGTGGATATGGCTGTGCATGGCCTCAGCCAGTGCTGCTCCAACCACACCCCTTGCAATGTTTTACTACGCCTACCGGGTCTGCGACCAAGTGAGTTTAATTACAACCTTTTCAGCCACAGAACCTGTGTAATTAATATGTGTTTGAATTTAAAGGGATGAGGTGGCAACCATAGCTCAAAGTGTACAGGTGATCACATCTGATGCATGCTTGTTCCAGGTCAGCAACTTGCTGTGTATTGAAGCAAGGGGAACAATTACATCCCCCTATGTATAGTATAAGGACATTCCACGAACCATGAGAGTCTGACTGGATCAAGCAGCTGTAAGGCAAACAAGCTGATATAGGAAAAATGTATTGCAAGGGTGCAAAAATGTGGATTCAAATTTAAAATCCTCTCGTTCCGTTACTAACTGGCACTTCTAAAGGGATGAGTGACCTCTACTGATGATAGAAATAGCCTTGGAAAACTTAGAAGCCAGCTATGATTTCACATTAATTGCTTACTTTCAGTCCAGCTTTACAATATAGCGACACACAGGTGTGTTTACCTGTCCAACTAGTGAATTTATTATTCTAAAGGATTCTTTCAGCATAGCAAGAAGGCCAAGAAAATTCTTGTCTTCATAATCAAAACGTTCACCAAATACGATGGAGCATATCACGTTGGATACCGCCAGAGTCAAGAGGTATGTGGGGTCAATAGGTGAACCTGGAAGGAAATTGAATTGGTGGTGTTAAAGTCGTATTAAACCCTCAGTGTTTTGTAGCCTTACACATTAAGCACGATAAAATAAACATTCCCTAGTAAACTGTTGAAGTAAATAAGCTTGCGAGAAAACCAAACTAATGAATCAGAACCTTCTTAATTGATACAGCTACTGGCACTGGATCACAATCTCATAAGTGCATTTATATATAAAAACAAATAAAGTGTGGCACTATATTGGAGTTACCAATGTGGTATGACACATATAAAATGCATGAGTATCTTAGTGTGAAACATGCATAATATTAGACATAATAACAAATAGTTATATATAGTCCATTCTGCTGACAACTCAAAACAATATCAAATGTAAGTGCCGCACTATATTGAAGTAACCAATGTGATAAGACACATATAAATAAATTGCATGAATAACTGGTGCATAATATTAAATAATAGTATATAAAATGTCCATTGTGCTGGCAAAGCAAAATCCTGTGATGGGGCTCCAGAGTTGACAAAGCGACAACAAACTTGGGTCCCCCCCTCCCTGTGTGAATCTTCTCACCTCAGGGCGTTTGACCGCATGCCTAAATTTGGTCAAAAAAACGCCTGTGAACCACCCCTGGGTTCTATGTGAATTAAGCTCTTTGGGATCCTGAGATGTCCAGCAGTAAGTTCCAGTCCATTTATAAAAATAAGGTCTAAATAGTGTTTTAACATTTAAAAAACTGATTTTATTTATAAAACATCAATCTGGGTACTCACATCTTTTAGGTGCTGAAGCGCACCACTCTATAGCAGATAAAAAAAAAAAACAATGAGAAAGCTTGTCCGTTCGCAGTGTTCAAATCTGCTGCACCGTCCTGTCCCCTCCCCTATGCGTGTTGGACAAAGGGATCAGTCACGTGTCTTCCTCAGGGGGATTATATTGTACATCCTAATCTAACACACTAGAGGGTGCTACACAAGCTAAAGGCAAATACTTTACGTGCTTCTGAATCCTCCTATAGATGATACTCAAATAACAGAACCCAAATCACCTCCAGTATAAAAGACTGATAAGGTCTGCAAAAAAAATGTTAAAAGCTACAGCCAGCATTCCCACTAAGATAAAAACAAAACGTAACAGCACTCAATGTCCCAATTCCTGCCAATCCTAAAGTGCAGACATAGCAAGGTTTTCCTCACTCCATACGCCATACCACATAAGCAATCAGTAGTCTATAGAAGGACCCTTTCTCCCTGTGTGGAAACAGTGGTCTATCTGCAGAGGCTTGCTGGTTCACATGTAGAGTTCTCCAATCAGAGTAGAAGCTTTTCTGATTGGAGAATTTTAGCTCTGATTCAGCAAGGGGCATGCAAGACCTCTGTAGAGATACCACTGCTTTCACACATGGATCCTTCTCTGCAGTATGTTGGCAGGGTTCAGGCTTCTCTATGTGGGCTGTGGCTGCTTTCTAAAAGACAATCTATATTTAGGCTTACCTGCTTTTTTCCTAAACTCTACTCCAAGACACTGAGACTCTTCCAGAATCCGCTCTTCAATACTTCTCTTCCCCATCCCGAAATTCCTCAGCGTGGTGAGTGAGAAGCGTCGTAGCTGTTTCCATCTCTCCCCGTTACTCAGAAATATTCCTGGTAATGGAATCACACATCATTTAAGAATTCCTAAACTATATATACACAGTATGTCATCACCATGTAAGATCAGATTGATATCTACCATAGCCCTTAAAAGCAAATTCAGCCGCAGGTACTTTTCCTCTATCACTGAAGACATCTGCATTGTCTACTAGAGCCTCCTTCACAGCATCGCATCCATGTAGGACAACCACTCTCCTGCTCCCTAGATGAACAGTGAATACATCTCCATGGATCTTTGCAAGCTGCAACAAAATCAGCAGAAGAAAAGTTGTACTTTATATAATTGTGCAAGATGGCTCTGTACAAAGTTTCAATTAGAAATAGGAAATCTGAAGACAATGGTTCTATATAAATAGCACAAAAGCATTTATTTAAAAAGAAAAGTTTAACCCTCTCATGACTAGAGCTCATCAAAACTCTAAAAGCACACACTAAATTTAACAACATCATTATACAGTAGGGGTGTTGAATATAATCGCAGCATCGGTGCATCGCGATTCAGACAGTCACGATGCTGCACCGATGCTGCGAGTCGGCCAAATCGATGTATGGTGATGTCATCCGTCGCTCCATGCAGTGCTCTGCCTCTCCCGGAGAAACACAGAGGCAGGGCCTGCATGGTGAATAAAGCCCCCTTCCCTTCACTGAAGCAGAAGGTCAGCTGATGATCTGACAGCCAGTACAGTGCAGGGGGAGGAGCGCAAGGAGACCAGACATCAGGAGAGGCTTCACTGGAGGCACCCAAAAAGGGAAGACACACTGAGCAGCATGGAAGAGGGGGAATCAATTGACACTGAGAGCAGGTGAGTGCCAGTGTCACTGATCCCATCCCTCCACTACCATCACCCCTCTGCCTCAGTGGCGGCTGGTGAAGTTTTAGGATGGGGGCGCCAGACCCCGCCCTTCCTTTTTGACCCCTTCCACTTGGTAAAAATTGGCGTGGATTCAGCAAAATAGTGGGCGTGGCTCTAAGGTGGCGTGGTTAGCATCTGAGAAGAACGAGGGATGGAGGGAGAGGGAGGGACAGCAGGCCCAGATCCTACACAACAATATAAATATGTGTATTCTAGAAAGTTTAACAATAAACAGATAAAGATACTTCAAACACCTGGTGTTAGCACTTCAATCATCCCGGCACCATGGTTGTTATGGTGTCAGGATGATTGAAGTGCATTATTTCTATTATTACATTGTAATATAAAATGAAATCATTCAACTCACCATAATCCAGAATCAGTGGGAGCCCTGAGCGTGTCACTTGCCACGTCACCTGCCACCAGATGCCATCAGGTGTCCCCAGCGGAGTCCGTCTTTACATCAGGTGCCCCCGGCAGAGTCTGTCCTTACATCAGGTGCCCTAGGCGGAGTCCCTCCTTACATCAGGTGCCCCTGGCGCAGTCCCTCATATCAAGTGCCCCCGGTGGAGTCCCTCCTTACATCAGGTGCCACCGGCGGAGTGCCTCCTTACATCAGGTTCCCCTGGCAGAGTCCCTCCTTCCATCAGGTGCCCCTGGCTTAGTCCCTCCTTCCATCAGGTGCCCCCTGCGGAGTCCCTCCTTACATCTGTGTCCCCATCAGCGGAGTCCCTCCATACATCTGTGTCCCCATCAGCGGAGTCCCTCCTTACATCTTTGTCCCCAGCGAAGCCCCTCCTTACATCTGTGTCCCCCAGCGGAGCCCCTCCTTACATCTGTGTCCCCAGCAGAGCCCCTCCTTACATCTGTGTCCCCAGCGGAGCCCCTCCTTACAGCTGTGTCCCCAGGGGAGCCCCTCCTCACATCTGTGTCCCCAGCGGAGCAGCAGGGTCCTCCTCACATCTGTGTCCCCGGCAGCACAGCACTCCTTCAAGCCGCGTCTGTGCTAGTTCCTGGCTTTCTCTGTTTGGCCAGTGGAGAGGGGAGGGGCCTCCCCTCTCCACTGAACACAAGGGGATTACTATTAGTCCTCACGGTGGCCATCTTTTTGTAGCCCGCCGGGCGCTGGAAGTGACTTTGTTCTTACACTGAGAACAAAGGACCTGGCCAGGCACCGGGCGGATGCTGCTCGGCACAATGGATTGCACCGCAAAGCAGCTCCAGACCCCGCCAATGAAGCGCCGCATCTGCATCTTGTGATTGCATTGACGTGGCGCTTCCCATAGTGCAGTGTGTCCAGTGCCCGAACACAGTGCACTTAGTTAAAGGACATTTTTTTCTTAAAGGGGCGTTTAAAAAAAATTTTTTTTTTGGTGACTACAGGAGGGGGGGGGGGGGGGCGGCACCCAGCTGCCCCCCTATGGACAGACCGCCACTGCTCTGCCTGAGACCATCAATCCCTCTGCCTCTGATCCCACCATCCCTCTGCCTGATCCCATTTATCCCGCTGCCACTGATCCCATACATCCCTCTGTCTGACCCCATCCATCCCTCTGCCTGATCCCATCTATCCCTCTGCCACTGATCCCATCCATCCCTCTGCCTGATCCCATCCATCCCTCTGCCTAAACCCATCTCTCCCTCTGCCTCTGATCCCACTATGCCTCTGCCTCTGATCCCACCATCAATCCGCCTGATCCCATCTATCCCTCTGCCTCTGATCCCACCATCCCTCTGCCCGAGCCCATCTATCCCACTGCCACTAATCCCACCATCCCTCCCCCTGCTACCATCTATCCCTGCCTGATCCCATCTATCCCTTTGCCACTAAGCCCATCTATCCCTTCACAAGAAGGCGTCAACAGTGACAATGCAGTTTTTATTTTTTTTTATTTTTAAGAAAACTGTTGAAAATCAGCTTACAGAGGCTGGGAGAGAGTCGCTAGTGTGGAAATGTTCCCTATTTAGGGGAGCTTACTGGGTTGCAGCGCTGTCTGTTGTGTTTTATTCTTATATTTTTATTCTTATATTTTATTCTTATATTATACTTATATACTTACCTAGTCTTGCCTAGGGCAGCACAAAACCAAAATACACCACTGTTGGTAGTGGATAGTCAGGCATGAAGTCACAGATTACAGGTTCAGTTAAAGTTGTAGACCAATTCAAATAGCTCATCTGGCACCAGTGTTAATTTTGGCATTGAATTTTGATTAGTTTTAGTTAAAGTATTTTGCAGGGCTTTTTTTCTCAGAGTGTAGGTGCAGGTACTCCCTCCTTTCAAATCACCCATGGTCTCCGCCCCCTACCCACCTCTGAGGATCTTCCCTTGGTTTCACCCCCAGGCACCATCCCTTGATTCCACCCCCTACCCACCTTCCAGTACCATCCATTTTAGAGAATACAGAACCAAGTAATTTGTATGGAATTTAATACTGATAACAAGAAAAAGCAATAAAATAGATCCCCTGCAGCCAACAATAGTGACTCCCTCCCCATTAATAATAGACCCCCGCAACAATAGGTCCGTCCAGCAACAATAGAGCTGCCACAAAAAATACCCCTCACTCCAGCAACAATAGATCCCAATGAGCAACAATAGATCTTTCAGCAGCCAACAACAATAGACCCCTCCCTCAACAGTAGATCCCTCCCAGCAACAATTAACCCCCCCTGGCAACGATAGACCCCCTCAAGCAACAACAGCAACAAAACACCTCTCCACTAGACACTCTCCAACACTAGAACTCCCCACAACAATAGATCCCCCAGCAGCCAGCATCAGTATACCCTCCAACACACTCTAATACCCCTTGCCATTACATACATTCTGTGCTGGAAGTGCTTTAACTGCATTCCCCCACGTTCCCGATGAAAAAAGCCCTGGTCTTTTGACTAAAATGTCATTGTAATTTTAGTGCCATTATAGTCATCTGCAATTGTTTTAGTTTTAGTCGTATTTAGTTGATTAAAATCTCCAGTGCATTTTAGTCGACTAAAATCAAATTCATTACATACTCCTGGAGTAAAAAACCTAATATCATGTTAATATTTATGGTATTAAAGGTTTAAGGAAACTCACAGATACAGATTTAACCACTCTGGGCGGTGGTCTGAGGAGGCCTGTAATGGTGCTCGGTGCCCTGGACTGTGGTCCGAGGAGGCATGTAATGCAGACAGTGCCCTGGACATGGACAGTCTGAGGAGTAGGCCTGTAATGCATTGAACACAGTGCTCTGGGCGGACTGAGGGGGCTTGTAATGCACACAGTGCTCTGGATAGTGTTCTGAGGAGGCCTGTAATGCACAGTGCTCTGGATGGTGGTCTGAGAGGCCTGTAATGCACACAGTGCTTTGGACGGTGGTCTGAGGAGATGCCAGTAATGTACACACTCACAGTGCTCTACCGTGGACTGTCATGAGTTGAGACTCTCGTTGGGAGGCCTGTAATGCACAGTGCTGCTCTGGACAGTTGTCTGAGGAGACCTGTAATACTGCACATTGATAACTGCTATGCAGTAAGCACGCTACAGATTTGCTTGCTTGCTGGGAGCGAAAGCACTAACGAGCTCTACATAGGCGGAGCTCCATGGAAACCAGAAGTTCATGAGGGTAAATCTCCCTCCCTCACATTTTCATTTTGTTTTCATTCGATACTGAAAACGTATTTGATTTTCGTCATAGTTTTCGTCAGTGGACGAAAATGTGGTGTACTTTTCGTTTCTTTTCGTCACTGTAAAAAGGCAGCTGATGAAAATTTTTACAAAAATGTTTTCGTCTACTAAATTAGCACTGCCTGACACCAACACTGGCAACAGGCATAATGCGCAGGTCTTTGTGCATGTGCGGTTACTAGTTATGCCTCTTAGAAGGTGCGAGCCAACCTCTGCATGAGTATGGATTCTTTCACAGATGCGTCATTCTGCATATTGGCAGAACCTTCCTGACACAAAGTTTCTTCTGAAACCTACACTTATGGGTTGAGTTCCCAAGTCCCCAGTTACAGTTCTTCTGTCACTACAGAACATATTACTAAAGTTACATGGAGGAACCACCAATAGCAATGGAGGACATAGGAGATTGATACACCCAGTAGTGCCGAATTAAGAAGAACATTCAGGTGGCAATTTCTCATCATAAGTGCAGTCTTCAGTGGAATAGGTAGAAGACAATGTAAGTAGATACTCTCTTATTCGGGTATAGCCGTTACTTGACATTTATTTATTTAGTTATTTATTTATTTATTTATTTATTTGCTTGTTTTTGCAACAGAGTCATCTACATTCTGTATAGGTTGTTTGTATAAATAAAGATGCGTGCTAGGCTGATAACACATCTGTATATTCAGGTAGGACACATTTCTCCCAAAACACCAAGAATCAGCACAGGTGACACATCATAACTGTAAGTTATGTCCCTTGTGCCAATTTTTCTGTCTTTAATTTAGTCTAAACTTAGGCTTTAAATGTTGTGAGGTTTGTTTGTAAACAAACCTACAGCAAGCATGTGATCACAATGATTGTCTGTTGTGGTAATCACATGATTTATTCCTGATCGATAGTCTGAGACCTGTGATTGTCATTGACAGCGTGGTCCCAGAAATAGCAGCATGCACAGTTGAGTCATATTGTAAGTTAATGTTATTAAAAACTACCTTTCCTTTTCAATCTGCACTGCTGTAATTTTCTATTAAGTTGAATGCAATATGGCAACCTGGAGGCGTTCTATAAACCAATAGTTACAGAACGACCCCAGACGTGTCATTTCCTGCTTGTTTGATTTGCTCATTGATTTTCCTGGAAGTCTGAACTAAGCTACAAGTCAGATTTTAGGCATCCTCTGCAACAAAATGGGTTAATTACTTCTAAAGAGATGCTGACCCTGCAACTTTGTTCATTAGAACACTACAAGTGCATCAGCTGATTAGAATGAACACAGACATACCTATTCAGGAATCAGTATTCCAAGGACGTGGTTTAACATATAGCATTTTCTTCAGAGCAGAAACAGGTAGGAATCTGCTACATAGTTCTTAAACATCCTCGTAATACACATTGATCAACCAGTTGTGATTGTTTTTTCTCAACAAAAGTGGAGTTATTCTTTAGGGAAAACTCTTGTTATACCTTGTAGAAGCAAAACATTGGTTTGTTTAAAGTGGAAGTAAAGGCAAAACCTAACTAACTCTAAACCACCTACTCTCAGCCACAATCTAAGGCTGATCTTTCTTGCCCTAATAAAGAAAAAAATGCTATACTTGCCTATTTTGAAGCCGCTCCGGTCTGGTCTCCAGCAGTGCTCTCTGTGTGCAGAAGAACGCCAACACTGGCTGGGAAATGCCTGGGAAGTGACGTCACCCATAGACACACTATGGGGCTTACGTTGTCAGCTGCCTCTCCGACACCACAAAGCCGCAGTTGACAGCTCAGCCAACTGGACCAGAGTGGCTGCAGAATAGGTAAATACAGCAATTTTCTTTTCTTTACAGGCCTAAATAGATTAGGCTTAGAATGTGGCTGAGAGTAGGTTTAGACTTAGTTAGGTTTTGCCTCCACTTCCACTTTAAAAAGTAAAGTTGTCCGCACCTTTAAAAGTGACTGAGGCAGTTCTTTGATGTTCACTTGTAGAATGTTTCCAAGCAGAGGAAGAGGAGTGGGCCCTGGAGGTAGGTCCTTCCGTTTACTATAATTAATCCACATCATGAAGAACATGAGAAAGGTGATGCAGACAGCTAAGATGAGTGTCCCAACTCCACCAAACTCCATTGTTCCTGAAGAAGGGGGTCACCGACACTGAAATGCATAACAAAATTAAAAAAGGATAAAACACTGGTCATGTACCTTCCACAGTGGTTCTTACCAGTGCTCTTGGCAATAAAATTAAATATTCAGGAGAAATCTATAGGCTATTGTTGATCTCCTTCCTTTGGATTCATTCCTTTTGGAGCCGCTGTTAATGCAGAGTCCAGAACTTGTGTCTTCACCGGCTGACAATGTGTTCTAGGTCAGTAACTTAATGTTTTGAAATAAGTAATTATAATTTACTATTACTATTCATTATAATTTCTAGAAGGGTGTGGGCTATGGCAACCTAATTATTTTTAGCACATATAAAGCAAACCCTTTGGTGAAAAAATACTAGCTGGACTAGATAAGTGACTTAACAAGGTGTCTCCAAATATCTCCTAACATTTGTGACTTTAGCACTGCCTAGAACATCTTCACTTTTCTCAATTACCTGGTGGATGAGAATATGTACATCCTTTGTCCCATCCTGCAATGCAGTGTCCAGGACCTGAGAAACCTATCAGCAGGTATTGTCAAGTGGAAGGTGGAGAGCCATGAATATGCTTATGTAAATAGAGGCCATCAGAAAGTCATTATTTGCATTTCCATTTTGGGTATGGAGTGGATGAGTGGGGCTGGTCAAATGTTGTGGTTAGAGGTAAGTACTGACAGCTCATACTCTCGGCTGTCTAGTCTTGAAGGGCACAAATAGTTATATACTGTCAGATAGTTGCCATCTTAAAAGGTGGTTGTATAATGTTCTTAAGAGTTAAGCCAGAAAGGTGAAAGAGTATAAAAAAAAGAGGCGTAAAGTGATTATAAACCTTTGTTTTTTAACTAAAACAACAGACATGTTATACTTACCTGCTCTGTGCGATGGTTTTGCACAGAGCAGCCCCAATCCTCATTTTCTGGGGTCCCCTGCCGGCGCTCCAGGCCCCTCCTCTTCAGTGAGAGTGGCTTTCTTTGGGGGCATCCGTGTGTGCTCACTCCCGAGCTGCCCAGTCTGCGTCTAATGAAACAGACCAGGCAACTCAGCCTCGACCCCTGCTCCCGAGTCATGCCATTTGATTGACAGCAACAGTAGCCAATGGCTGCTGCTGCTGCTATCAGTGTGCCCAAGTAGGAGAGAGATAGTGGCGAGAGCCGCTGCTCTCGTAGACGTTGATGGATCGGGTTCGGGTAAGAATGGGGGGGGGGGGCTGGGGGGATTTTTTTTACCCTAATGCATATCCATTTTTTGTATGGGGTGGATGAGTGCATTAAGGTAAGAAATCTTGTGGCCTTAGAACCTTTTTAAAATGATACTAAACACACACTGTTTCATTTACAGTGCCCCTTCTATTTCTGTATATCGATGATTGCACTGTAATTATTTTAATAAAATAAAACCCAATACATATTTTAATTAAATAGAACCCAAGTACTTTTTTCCTAATCGATATACAGATGTCACATGACCCAGATTTTTCCCAGCCTGTCTGCAGGAAAACATAAGCAGGAGGAGGAGCTTCTAGTCCTCTGCTGCTGGTCACATGTTCAAAATAAAAAAACAGCCTTTGGAATACAGAGTAAAAATAAATAAATAATATCAATAAACTGTTTTAAATTGTCATACAAATACAGGTATATATTTTAAACCAAATCTTTATTATATTGTGGAAATAACATGGTGTGGGCAGATTTCTGCCAGTCACAGGCTGTGTCACGCCCCTGCAGCCTGTGTCTTAGAATAAGAGGGAGGTGATTCCTCCATTAATCTACAAGTAATATCCCTCCTCCCATTGTGTTTAGCTCGTTAGTGGGCATGGAGGAGGAGGAAGGGGGTGGACTCTCATTTACCTCCATGTATACACCCATATGTGTGACTCTATAGTCACATGTGCTGCTCAGATGTGATAAGGTGTAAATGCTTAGCATAGAAACTCACTGAAAACTGAGCATGTGCAGAGTTACCACCACAGCTGCAAAATCCCCAGCTAAATTGGAGACATGAACAAAAAGTGGAGATAGAGAGCAGCAGTATCGACCAGGTTTTTTTGCAGAGTACAGAAAACAATTCTCATAGTCCAGCCCCCTGATCTACATACAGGGCACCAGACTATGAAGTCCAATGGGGGGGTGTTTTTTTAAAGCACGTGATTAGAACCAGAGGCTCTAATAGGCTTCAAAAAAGAGTGGGCTTGGGGCGCAGTGCACTGCTCCCCAATCCCACCCCTTGTGTGACAATAGCAAATGAATATTCACTATTTTCACACTAAATCTCCTCCCCGCCAATCAGGAAGTGGGTCGTGAGACCCGTTTCCCAATTGGCCAAAACATCAGGCGATTCTATTGCACACGCCTAGCGCCTAGGAGGAGGAGAGAGGAGACACACGGCGAAAGCCGCCATGCTGGAGATGAGGACACCGGAGCTGCAGCCCACAGCCCCCACCACCTAGATCGTGTCCACCGTGCTGGAGCAGAGGACACCGGAGCTGCTGCCCGCAGCCCGCCAGCTGCCACGTAGATGGGGTAAGTGCCAGCCTGACTGGCAGACAGTGAGCGGGGGGTGGTTGTTTGCCGCCGCCCCCAAAAAAAACAAAAAGACAAAACACCAGCTATCGTAGTGACTGAGTGAGAATGAACAGCATTTATTGATAGTTTTTTATGATGTGGGTTTAATGAGACTTTAACTTTTTACAGACCAATTCAGTGAGTAGATTTATCCTGAAAAACTTTTTATACACAATACAGAAGAGGTTAAAAACATAGACATACATTTCCTGCACATATACGGCCGAGTGGGCGCTTCCTCCTTCTGAGTGGACGTTTGGGAATGTCCCTCAGAAGGAGGGGGATCACACATGAGCGCGCCTGTGCAGCGGCCCGATCCCGATGCGCTCGTGTCACCCAGACACAGCGCATCTCCGATCGGCAGGAGGGCTCTGTGATTGGCCCCTCTGGTCACATGACAGCTGTATCCAATCAGAGCCATCATGTGATGTAAATAGAGAGCTGGTTGCTAGGTGATCAGCTCTCTTCTGCTCACACGGAAGTTGTCAGTGAGGAGAGGAGAGCAGATCGCTGCAGCCAGTCGGTGATCAGTGAGTATGAGCTGTTTTTTTTACAGCTTTTTGCACACTGATCACTGGCACAGTGTCCCCACACATGTAAACGCACAATCTCCCCAAAATAGTGTCCCCAAAACACTGTCCCCACACAGTAAAAACACTTGTCCCCCACATATGTAACACTAAAATCATATGTCCCAATGATCATCTGCACACATATGTCCATGATCATCTGCACACATCTGTACATGATCATCAGCGTACATATGTCCGTGATCACACAAACCAACTATTATACACTAAACAGGATTTTTTTTACCAAAGACATGTAGCAGAATACATTTTGGCTTAAATTAATGGCAAAATTCGATTTTATTGTATCTTTTTAAAAACAGAAAGTAGAAAATATTTTTTTTTTTTTCCAAATTTCAGCTCTTTTTTTCGCTTATATCGCAAAAAATAAAAAATTGATTTGTGAATAAATACCACCAAAAGAAAGCTCTATTTGTATGAACAAAATGATAAAATTTCATTTGGGTATAGTGTTGCTTGACCATGCAATTCTTATTGAAAGTGCAAGAGCGCTGAAATCTGAAAATTGGCCTGGGAAGGAAAGGGGTGAAAGTGCCCGGTATTGAAGTGGTTAAAAACAAAAATTCTATTCAAGTACAGGTGGTCCCTGGGTTACAAACAAGATCGGGACTGTAGGTTTGTTCTTAAGTTTAATCCGTTTCTAAGTCGGAACACGTACATTTTTTAAGTGTATCTCCAGCCAAAAAACTATTTTTGAGCAATTTTTTGGATAGCATAGGGAAGGGTTAGCACCCCTGTAATATTTGTTTTGCTGTCTGTGCTCCTGTTCGGAAGATTTCACCTCACTTCCTGTCCATACCTGCCAACTCTTGAACTTCAGAATGAGGGACACTTATGGGAGGAAGCAAGCGACAGCATGCTACACTACATACACACACATACATACACCCATACATGCACACACCACACACCCATACATACACACACCCATACACACACACACACATACATACACACACCCATACACACACACACACATACATACACACACTTTTGTAAAAGTAGCACCTTTCTGTAGCTGTCTTCTATCCAGTGCAGCCACAGCTTCCTTCTCCTTTCTGTGCACTGGGTATTTTTGGTTCCTGGACTCCCAGAGCAAGAAGGAGATAAAGATTAGGGGGCAGCTCACCCCTCTCCTCCAATATGCTTCAGTCAGCCTTTCACTTGTCCCGACTCTAGTGCAGAGCAGAGAGGCTGTTGAAGGAGCCGAGCTGTTACTTTCACTTTCACTTTCAACTACGGAAGCCAGGTTTCGTGTTTAACCACTTCAGCCCCGGAAAATTTGGCTGCTGAATGACCGGGCCATTTTTTGCGAAAAAACACAATATTTTGAACTTTTTGCTATAATAAATATCCCCATTTTTTTTTTAAAAAAAAGCTAATTTTTTCTCAGTTTAGGCCAATATTTATTCTTCTACATATTTTTGGTAATAAAAATCGCAATAAGCGTATATTAATTGGTTTGCACAAAAGTTATAGCGTCTACAAAATAGGGGATAGCATTTTTATTATTATTTTTTTTTTTACTAGCAATGGCTGGCTATCTGCGACTTTTATCGTGACTGTGACATTATGGCAGATACATCGGACAATTCTGACACATTTTTGGGACCATTGGCATTTTTACAGCGATCAGTGCTATAAAAATGCAATGATTACTGTAAAAATGTCACTGGCAGTGAAGGGGTTAACACTAGGGGGCGATCAAGAGGTTAACTGTGTTCCCTAGTGTGTGTTCTAACTGAAGAGGGGGATGGGACTAGCTAGGGGAAGAGATAAATCGGTGTTCATACTTGGTATGAACAGACAATCTCTCTCTTCTCCCCTTAGAGAACCTGGTTCTCCGTGTGTCACGAGCGATCGCAGGATCGCGATTGCGCAAAAGTTATAGCGTTTACAAAATAGGGGATAGATTTATAGCATTTTTATTTATTTATTTATTTTTTACTAGTAATGGCGGCGATCTGCGATTTTTATTGAAACTGCGACACATCGGACACTTTTGACACATTTTCAGGACTATTGGCATTTATACAGCGATCAGTGCTATAAAAATGCACTGATTACTGTAAAATGTCACTGGCAGGGAAGGGGTTAACACTAGGGGTGATCAAGGGGTTAACCGTGTTCCCTATCTGTGTTCTAACTGAAGGAGGATGGGACTGTCTAAGGGAGATGACAGATCACTGTTCATACTTTGTGTGAACACACTATCAGTCTCTTCTCCCCTCAGAGAACCGGGATCTGTGTGTTTACACACACAGATCCCGGTTCTCCGTGTGTCACAAGCGATCGCGGGAGTTCGGCGGTCATCGTGACCTCCGGGCACTTGCATTGGCTCCAGGGGCGAGCAGCGGGCACGTGTGTGCGCCCCTAGTGGCCACAGGGGGAAGCGACGTTACATAACGTTGTTTCGCCCAGCCGTGTCATTCTGCCACAGTAAAACTGCGGTGGCTGGTCGGCAAGTGGTTAAGTGAAAGTGGGGAGCTGCCTGTGAGTGCAGGGATAATGGAGGCTGAAAAAACCCCGGGGGAGAGCAATAGACAGCTGATCCTAACCCTCTGCAACTCTGTCCCAGCCAGCAGTGTATGAATGCCGACTCTTTCGCTATGCACTGGTTTGACAGAGGGGCGGGTCGGGGTAGCAGTCCCGCCCCTACCCGACATTACACTCTCGTTTTGACAGATGAAGCCTCTCATTGGGACTGCACAGTGCACATTCAGCTGACTTGCTGTCCAATCCCTGGCTGTGCTGGATGTGCGCACTGTTGCAGGTCCTATTGAGACAGAATTTAGCTTGTAGTCAATAGTGTCAATAGTGTTTAGTGACATTTATGGCAGGGGTTACAGCTGTCATTAACGCCAGACCTTTGACTTCAATTTCAAGTGACTCTGAAGATCCAGTGGTCCTCACACCTGCCTTTTTACTCATGCAAAAGACTAGTCTTGTCGGTGTTCCAGCTGGAGAGTTTTGTGAGAAGGACCTTTACAAACGTCAATGGAGACAAGTACAAACCCTTGCCAATACCTTCTGGAACCGGTGGAGGGAACAATATGTATTTACTCTACAAGTAAGGAGAAAGTGGCACACTGAAAAGCCTAATCTTAAACCTGGTGATGTTGTGCTCATGAAAGATTGCCAGGCACTAAGGAATATGTGGCCTTTAGGTTTGATCACCAAAGTACTGCCAAGCAGGGGCGTTGCTAGGGGGTGGCTACTGGGGCTATAGCCCCGAATCTGGGGCCCATAGCCCTGAGTCTATTGCTGCAGGGTCCCTGCCTAACCAGCGGGTTGCGACTGCTACGGCGGGCGGGCTAGCTGCATGAGAGAGGCAGAGGAAAGGAGAGAAGCGAGCAGGCGGACGAGCAGAGATTACATCTCTCTTCGCCCGCTCCACATCAGCGCTCTTCACAGCCAGGCCTCTTCAATTTGGAAGTGAGGTGCGGCGAGCAGCAGAGAGATGACATCATCTTTCACTGTCCGCCACACATCAGCACTTTTCCGCCCTCACAGCACAGTGGAGTGGAGGTCACGTGCTTCCTGTCATCGTGGAGCTCCACTTTGCAGCCAGACCTGGTGCGGCGAGAAGCAGCGAGATTACATCATCTCTCACTGCCCACCCCGCATCACCGCTCTCCTGCTCTCACTAAATGGACAAGTGCTGTCAGTCTGCCACCAATGCAGCGTCTATGCACATTTGGTGGCACTGGCTGGCATGGCAAGTGACAATCCACATCAGTTGGCAAGTGACAACCCACATCTGGTGGCCGGTGACATGGCAAGTGACAATCTGCAAATGGTGGCAGGAGATGTGGCAATCTGCAAATGGAGCCAGGAGACGTGGCAAATGACAATCTGCAAATGGTGGCATGTGACGTGGCTAGTGACAATCTGCAAATGGTGGCAAGAGATGTTGCAAGTGACAATCTGCAAATGGGGGCAGGAGACGTGGCAAGTGACAATCTGTAAATGGTGGTAGGAGACGTGGCAAGTGACAATCTGCAAATGGTGGCAAGAGATGTGGCAAGTGACAATCTGCAAATGGTGGCAAGAGATGTGGCAAGTGACAATCTGCAAATGGGGGCAGGAGACGTGGCAAGTGACAATCTGTAAATGGTGGTAGGAGACGTGGCAAGTGACAATCTGCAAATGGTGGTAGGAGAACAGGCAAGTGACAATCTGCAAATGGTGGCAGGTGATGGTGGCAAGTGACACACTGCATCTGGTGACAGGAGATGTGGCAAGTGACACGCCCAGGGCTCCCACTGATTCTGCAGTGTAGTGAGTTGAACCACTTCATTATATATTAGAATGTAACAATAGAAATAATGCACTTCAATCACCCTGTCTCCCCCCCCCCCCCCCCCGCAGGCATGAAAAAAGGTTGGTGACTGCTGCTATGGGCTCTAGCCCCAGATCTTTTGCAGACCTAGCAACGCCCCTGCTGCCAAGCAAGGATAATCGTGTCCGTAAGGTCGAGGTCAAGATCTTTCAACAGAATGAGGTTAAAGTAGTCTTGAGACCAGTGACCGAACTTATTCTGTTGCTTTCTATGGAGGACTCTGTTAGTGACATCACTTGATGTCAGGCAGGGAGTATTCTGTCCTCCAGATGTCTTGCTGATGTTTTATACTGGTTATTTGTACCTGTGTTGTTAAATTTACATGCAAAATGTGTAATTTACTTAAGACAATCATATGTGCTGTGCAGGCTCCATCTAGCGTTCCTTTTTGGTATTGCTGCAGTTCTGTTTATTTCTTTTAATGTATGTGTAATTAGGAAGTTGTCAGCAAGCAGGGAATTCTGGGTAGAATCTTCACAGGAAGTGAAACAGCCACCATTCTTTGAGAAGACATTCAGGAAACAACACATGTATTTCTCTATCGCCATCACCCCTTAGAGAACTTAAAAAGTATATTTTTATTATCTCATCTTGTACTGTATATCGTTGTTTATGCAATGTCTGCTGTATTGTATGCAATATTATACTTATTGAGGTCTATTTCTGTTATTTTGTAGTTTCACCTGGCTTGTTCTAATAAAACTGAGATCAAAGAAATATGGTATCTACAGTTATTGGGATAAGATGGTTTAGCTATCTGCTCCTTGAGACAGAACAAATAGCATTATGCGGGACAAAGCCCCTGTGTGGCAGGATAGCGGGGAAAAAGGTGTCAATGCAGGAAAGTCCCGCCCAATCCGGGACTGTTGGGAGGTATGCCTGTCCCAATGATAACTGGATTTTGAAAATTGTGGGTTGTTGTGGAAACAAGCCTTGGTGATAAAGCTTCAGTAGAGGTACCTTTTTCCCATATTAACTCTTACAGGAGTGAATTTCCTTTCCTAGAGGTAGATTTCCTCTCACTTCCTGTTGTCTCCCTCTGTCTGTAAGTAGGAGTCGTTTGTAAGTCGGATGTTTGTAACTAGGGGACCGACTGTAAATATTCCTAACTCTGAAACCTTCCTTCCATTGCTCTCAGACTCCTCCAAATTCTTAATTTTTGTTTTCAAGTGACCTGACTTTCCATTAGAGGGTTGCTAGGTTCATTCTTCATGATCCCACTGTATGTAGGGACAAAGCCACCCTCTCTTGCTCACTCCTGAGGCGGATTTTGGACTATGACAGTGGTCTGCAAACTGCGGCCCTTTGCTTGCCTTTATCTGGCCCTTGGGGAATTTTTCCTCCCTCTGATGCAAAACACTAATCCTTCCACTGACACCAACAATGGGGTATAATTTCTGAAAGAAAGAAGGAGGGAAGAGCCCCCCAAAAAAGGATGGTCCGCTCAAGAACAAACTAGTGTAAACCTAAATAACTTTATTTATGTCGCAATAGATACAGAACAACTATCCAAAAACCATGTATTAAAAAATAGGACAAGGGTCCTATTATGCACAGGTGGCCACCACAAACATTCCACATACATCTGACACTCATGCACTCGCACCCATGTGAATGGTTATAGAGAAGACGCGGTCTGTTCAAGATTGCATAGAGTTCCTAAGTAGGATTAAAGATAATTGAAAATTAAGCCTTCGGTCTTTCTTCAATAAAGTGCAAATGCTGGTGATTGATGAGATTCCATCTAGATATAATTCCAAAAACCAACTAAGGATGTATATGGCAAACACCATAAGAAGATGGGAAGTCCCGGTTTAGTCAGCTAAATAGCGGCAAATCAAAGGGCAAGTTCATCTTATACATGAAGGCAGACGGTGAATAGCCATAGACAATGTATCTCCTGTGTATTGGAGTACTACTTAGCTCACCGTTTGACGTCTTCAGTGAAGGGATGGTAGAGCCCGAGAAAACTGATGGTAGCCGCGCTGCTGTAGTGTGGGGGAGCGTTCATGCGGTGTGTTTGTCTGTTGCAGGTATGAGCTGTCGCTTCCGGATCTTCCCCGAGGGGATGTACGGTGAGTCACAGAGTTCAGACGTTAGAGCGCTCCGCGCTTAATCTATCAGATGGTTGGAAGGAGCGTTCAGTCTCAATGTCCACCGCAGGACTCAGCCCAAAGTCCGAGAGTCAATCGAGATATTCCCATATGATCAAAGGGGTTTCTTCATCAATGTGTGGAGGTCTATGTCCCACCTGTGCATGGGTTACATCCTTAGTTGGTTTTTGGAATTATATCTAGATGGAATCTCATCAATCACCAGCATTTGCACTTTATTGAAGAAAGACCGAAGGCTTAATTTTCAATTATCTTTAATCCTACTTAGGAACCCTATGCAATCTTGAACAGACCCGGGTCTTCTCTATAACCATTCACATGGGTGCGAGTGCATGAGTGTCAGATGTATGTGGAATGTTTGTGGTGGCCACCTGTGCATAATAGGACCCTTGTCCTATTTTTTAATACATGGTTTTTGGATAGTTGTTCTGTATCTATTGCGACATAAATAAAGTTATTTAGGTTTACACTAGTTTGTTAAGCGGACCATCCTTTTTTGGGGGCTCTTCCCTCCTTCTTTCTTTCATATATGCAATATGGTCCATTGAACAACCATTTGTTTGATTGCTGACTAAGCATTGTCGAGTCAACTAACAAATGGCACTTGTGACATTAGGGGTATAATCATTAAGGAAGGAAACTTTAGGTCGTCTATTTAACCTCCTTTATATACCCCTAACCTAATTTGGATGAATTTAAAGGTGTCCCCCTCTCTTTGTCTTCTCTTTGGGGTATAATTTCTGTTACGACATCAAAAAGAGGGCACTATTCCTCACATTGACACCAACGATGAGGCGCTATTCCTTTCATTGACACCAACGACGGAGCACTATTCCTCCCACTGACACCAAAGATGAGGCACTAATCCTCCCACTGATACCAATGATGTGACACTATTCCTCCCACTGACACTAATGATAGGACACTATTCCCTCTAGACATGTGCACTGGCAAAAAATGTGTTTTCATTTTTGTTTAATTCGTTTTTTCGTTTTCGAATTTCGAATTTGAATTTTCGAATTTCCGAATTCCGAATTTTCGAATTCCGAAAACTCTGAATTCGAAAATTCGAAAATCCGAAAATAAGAAAGAAAATCCATAAATTTCCAAAAAAACAAAAATCCTAAATAATAACTAATAATAACTATTAACATTATAGGTTACAAACGATTACAAATTTATCTGAAGTTACAAATTATGCAAAATATCGAATGCCGCATCTAAACAAATGGAATGGAACAAATTAATAATAATAATAAAAAAACATTTTTATTGTTATTATTGTTATTTATTATTATTCATTCTTTATGTTCCATTAGTTTAGATACAGCATTCGTTATATCTGATAATTCTTAACTTTGGATAATTTCGTATTCGTTACGTTCACTAACAGACAAATTTGAAAGTAAATTACCCCACAAAGGGACCCTGCACAGCCACCAGAGACCCCGCACAGCCCAGAGACACCACAAAGCCACCAGAGACCCCGCACAACCACCAGGGACCTTGCACAGCCACCAAGGATCTGGGACCCTGCACAGGGACCAGGGACCCCACACAGCCACCAGGGACCCTGCACAGCCACCAGGGGCCCCCCACAGCCACCAGGGGCCCTGCGCAGCCACTAGGGACACCGCACAGCCACCAGGGACCCCGCACAGCCAACCAGGGGCCCTGCGCAGCCACCAGGGACACCGCACAGCCACCAGGGACCCCGCACAGCCAACCAGGGGCCCTGCACAACCACCAGGGACCCTGCACAACCACCAGGGACCCCGCTCAGCCACCAGGGACGCAAGACCCCGCACAGCCACCAAGGACCCAGGACCCCGCACAGCCACCAGAGACCCCGCACAGGGACCCCGCACAATCACCAAGGACCCGGGACCCCGCATAGCCACCAGAGACCCTGCATAGGGACCCCGCACAGCCACCAAGGACCCAGGACCCCACACAGGGACCCCACACAGCCAACAGGGACCCCGCACAGCCACCAGGGACCCCGCACAGCCACCAGGGACCCCGCACAGCCACCAGGGGCCCTGCACAGCCACCAGGGACACCGCACAGCCACCAAGGACCCCGCACAGTCAACCAGGGGCCCTGCGCAGCCACCAGGGACACCGCACAGCCACCAGGGACCCCGCACAGCCACCAGGGGCCCCGCACAGCCACCAGGGGCCCCGCACAGCCAACCAGGGGCCCTGTGCAGCCACCAGGGACACTGCACAGCCACCAGGGACCCCACACAGCCAATCAGGGGCCCTGCCCAACCACCAGGGACCCTGCACAACCACCAGGGACCCCGCACAGCCACCAGGGACCCAAGACTTCGCACAGCCACCAAGGACCCAGGACAGCCACCAGAGACCCCACACATTGACCCCGCACAGCCACCAAGGACCCCGCATAGCCACCAGAGACCCCGCACAGGGACCCCGCACAGCCACCAAGGACCCGGGACCCCGCACAGAGACCAGGGGCTCTACACAGCCACCAGAGACCCAGACCAGGGACCCCGCACAGCCACCAAGGACCCGGGACTAGGGTTGCCACCTCATCCCTTTAAACCTGAACACATATGAATTACACAGGTCCTGAGGCTAATTTAATGCAGATAAGGCACCAAGTGAGTTTAATTATCACCTTAATCAGCCACAGAACCGTGTGATTAATATGTGTTTGGGTTTAAAGGGATGAGGTGGCAACTCTACCCAGACCCCCGCACAGGAACCCACACAGCCACCAGAGACTCCACACAGGGACCCCGCACAGGGACCAGGGAACCCGCACAGCCACCAGGGGCCCCGCACAGCTACTTAAGAAGGAAAAGGTAGGACAATTTTAGGGGGGGCCCAATTTTAGTCTTGCCTAGGGCAGCACAAAACCAAAATACACCACTGCATACACAAACCTATAAACACACAAGGCTCTGGCCGCTCCCTGTACACAAACAGCCCCCCTCCCTTTCCCTCACAGCCCCTACCTGTAAAGAATTTCTTCCTACCTGGTCCCCGTTTTCATGAAGGTGACATGTTGCTGAGAAGCTCAGTACTACAGATCACACGAGGGGTGCACATTCACATAGTAGCCGGAGGTGGCAGTAAAGAGCTCGATGTCTAAGCTCAGTGACACGAGAATAGCAGAAGCTATAAAAACATTTCTATAATGCACAGCATGGCTCCCTCCACCTGTCCTGCCTTCTTCTGGCCCCGGCGGGCCCCATGGGCCATGGGGTCCCTTACATTTGTAACGGCTGTACCCCCCTGATGGCGGCCCTGGAGGGAAAGGAGGTCTGAGAGTTGTTGGAGGATGTTACAAGGGGACAGAAAAAGACACTCTTTTTCCCATTCATGTCTATTTGCGACTGTGCACAGCTCTAGGATATCTGGGATATAAAAAATTTGCAGTGTCTTTACACTGCACAGGCAAATGCGCCCATGTGCATGTAGCCTAGTTTTTCCTTTTTAGTTATGGGACTGTCCATCTGAGGTTTGTGTGTTCTTGTATTCTTTACACACACAAAAAAGTAGCCTCATTCGGTCCAGCGCTGTGCACATCTGCAGCTCTTCTCTCCCCTCACTTCCAGGTCTCCCTGGCTTTGATGGGGCAATGGGAGCCATTGGCGAGGGACGAGGGAGAGTGGGGCAGGGCAGAGTCTATTGCACAGAGCAGGTAATAAGTATAGACATGTTTGTTTGTTTTTTTAAAAAACAATTCCTTTACAACGACTTTTAAGGCTTCATTTAGACATGTGGTTCAATTGTACATTTTTACCGCCCGCCCTTACGCTGCAATAGGCATTGGATAGGGGTGTTTACGTACTGGTGTCACAATGCTACCTGGCATGTAGCGATTGGTGTGTGGCGAGCACACTGAATGCAATACATTCAGGAAAATGGGAAAGCGCCACAAACACCCCACAACTGTGTGCAATGCATGCAGGTGCAGCGCTTTTTTCTGCAAAAATGGGGTTAAAATAGATGTCTCCTCCTGTCAGTAGCCTCTGAGGTACGATCCAAAAGCGGATCATGCTCAGAGCAAAGGTAGATTTAGATGTATGGCTGAATGTTCCCTAATAGCTGCAGTAAGTCAGAAAAAAAGGGCAGGAGTTGGAGTGGCTGGAGTTAGGGAATCGTTACATTGTGCAGTGAGTATGGGGGAGAATGACAGTCATGACAAGTGATGCACACGTACCTGGCCATCCACATGATGTAAAAGAAAATATGATTCATCAAACCAAGCCACCTTCTTCCATTGCTCTGTGGTCCAGTTTCAGTGCTCATGTAGTACCCTCCTAGTGTAGAATGCTAAGCAAGTTTAGTTTTTGGCTTCTTCTGTAATCAAGGGAGCAGCGATTCTGTGTTCTGATCCGTTCAGGGTTTCACGTGCTGGGAGTTTCCCCCTGTCTCTGGAAGAAACTTCCAGAGAATAGGGAGGGAGATGCAAATACCCAGCATGAATATTTATCATGGCCTAGCCAATCCCTGGGGAGATGTGCACAGAGGGTGGCTGGGAAGGTGATAAATAACATGAATCCCTGGAGAGATTGTTTTTCCCCAGAAAGGAGAGTTCCAAACTTTAGGGGGCTGTTGCCCCTGAGGCAGTCTATGGACTGTGTTGCTCTTCTGTGAGGTCTCAGTGGTGGTAGAGCTGGGGACCTGAGACAAGCTGGAACTGACTGCAGGATGTCACCAAAGGGATCTGGTCAGGAGAAGGATTGTCTCACTAACTGGGCTGTGTCTGGAGGAAGCTGGAAGGTGGCAGATGTCATGGGGACTTGTCAGTAATGAACCTTGAATTGATTCCTGGTGGCTATGTGCATTTGGGATGTAAGTGCAAGAGATATATTAGACTGAAACCGCTCTCAGAGTACTGGCCATTCTCCGTCCTTGACAGAATTCTGGAGTGCAAGCTGTTCCCCTGTAACTGTGCAGTGTTCTGGATATTGCACTGGTTACCTATAGCTGTACAGTGGTGCAGGGTAACCAGGTGACTCATGGTCTACAACTGTGAGGCCTTAGACTGTCCGATATTTACAATTACCCAAGGAGAAGCATGTCCGATCAGTGCTGTTGCTAATTGTTTTGGAGTATTCCATGCCCTAACCCTTCTCCTGTTAAAGTTTCTTCCAGCAATACATCTTAAAAAGACATCCCCTAGACCAGTGGTCTCCAAACTGAAGCCCTTTGCTTGCCTTTATCCAACCCATGGGGTACTTTTCCTCCCACTGACATTAACAATGGGACATAATTCCTGCCACTGACACCAACAATGGGGCATTATTCCTCTCGCTGATACCAGTAATGGGTTAAAATTCCTCTCACGGACACTAATGATGGGGCATTGTTACCTACACCAGGACATTTTTTACACCCACTGCCACAGTCCAGCCCCACTAAAGTCTGAAGGATAGTAAACTGGCCCTTTGTTTAGAAAGTATGGAGACCCCATCCCTAGACTGTAATATTGGAGCCGGTGTGAATGGACTGGTGCTTGCAGTGGTGGGCAGCCTCTGTACTTAGTATGACACTTACGCGCCTATTGTAAGCTCTTTTGGCTATGGACACAGCATATGGGTCAGCATGGGCACCCTGACCGTTCTGCAGCAACGCAGCTCAAACCACCACCACCAAATCGCCCAACACCCCACCCCCCCACCAAACCAACCCCAAACCAAACCACCCCCTACCTGCTCTTTCTAGGCGATAGGTATCGGTAATTGGTATCTGCGAGTACTTGCAAAAAAGTATTGGTACTTGTACTGGGTGTTAAAAAAGTGGTATTGGTGCATCCCTATTTGGAAGTGAATGTGGTATACTCCTCACTATTTGTAGCTGCAGTCTTTTAATTTAAATAAAAAAACTGGAATTCCTCTTTAACATGCGTAGCAATAATTCAGCACATAAACAACCTATTGCATGAAAATTCACCCAAAAGAGGTGCATTTACCATTTCTGGCAGCTCACTGCCAACCTACATGCTGCAAAGCATATGTCAGCAAGGTGCACCGGTTGCCATTTAGAATGATGTGCATGTAAATGTTATTGCTATGCGATGCAATAATTCTCTGTCTTGTGTTCTACTCACCTTGTCGGCTTGCTTGTTATGTTTAATATATCCTGATAGCATATATATGATATGTGCATTATCTTTGGCAATGTATTACATAACCTTCCGCACTGTCTAAAGGTCTGTTTGGTTTTCATGGGAGCCTCCCTCTCCAGTACATTAGGAATGTTAATACTAGGTTATAAATCAGTGTACATGATTAAACACTATAAATAATATGCAGGTTCGCTGACAGGCTTCAGAGATAATTGCAATTATTTCACTGCCAGCATCTGTTATGCCTCGTACACACGATTGGACTTTCCGACAACAAAACCGTGGAATTTTGTCCGAAGGGTGTTGGCTCAACTTGTCTTGCATACACACGGTCACACAAATGTTGGCCAACAATTATGAACGTACTACATGGTTTTTCGGCACTTTAGCACCACCCTTTGGGCTCCTTCTGCTAATTTCGTGTTAGGAGAAGTTTGATGGGTGTTGATTCGTGCTTTTCAGTGTGTTTCTGAACGGCCGTTCGTCAACCAGCCATGTTGCGGAATCGGAGGAGATAAGGTGTTATTTATTATTGGCTTTGGAGTTATTGCTTTGACATTATTTTTTTGGTTGAATAATGATTTGATTTGGTATATTTTCTATATTTTTGGATGCATAGAATGCACTTTTTGGTTAAGTTCTATTGGCAGATAGCATGTCTAATTTTATTTGTTTTCTTTTTTTAATGCACAATAAAAAAATTGTGGAGAATAATACTTGGCTATGTGTTTTACTTCAAATGACAGTTTGGGAGTAGGCAGTTACATTTTAAAAAATACAATGTAAAATTAACAAAGGACACCAACATAGTTGTATCTTTGTTCTTAAAAACTACGGGATAATGGTGTTGTGGTAACTTGCAAAAAAAAAAAAAACAAAACCTAATAATAGTATTCTTGATATCACTAGAAAAAAAAAAAACCTTTGAAAAATCGTTTGCAATAACTCCATCAGTATCACCAGCAAAGCAGCTTCAATATTATCCCATTAAAAAAGAAGAGAATGTGTTCTGCATTTGGAGATTTCATAATCTGCCACGTCACGAATAATAATCTCCATTACGAACGCTAGTTTACAAGACCGACCACTTCTGCTTCCAAGCATGCGTGTTTGTACTTTGGACTTTTGTACACACGATCGGAAAGTCTGACAACAGACATTTGTTGGCAGAAAATTTGAGAGCATGCTAGCCAACGATCGGAAAGTCTGACAACAAATGTCCGGTGGAGCATACACACGGTCGGACTTACCGCCAACAAGCTCACATCCAACATTCCCATCGGAAAATCCGATCGTATGTACGCGGTATTAGTATAAACACATGCAAGTTGTATAGACTGGGCGTGGATGGCTCCAGCACAAGGTAATAGAATGATATTCATCAATCTAGAGAAAGAACGTCACTATTCTTTGCTACAGTCCACTGTCAGCGGTACCAGAAGAGAAATACATCCCTTTCTTTGCTGTATTTTAAACTGACCATACAGTGGCAGGTTATTTGTTCAACATTTGTACGTAAATTCTCATCAGTACATTCGATTAGGGACGGGCGAGTAGTTCAGGCCGAGAATATATTTGCCCGCCAAGTGCCCAGTCAATAGGTTATTAAGGAGTAGGGCCGGGAAGCCCTCCCTGCACCAAAACACCCCTCCCCTCATGTTAAGGGGATGTGGTCTGGTATGGTTCAGGAGGAGGGGGGCAATCGCTCACCCCCCCAACTTTCCTTGCTTGCCAGGCTGCATACCCGGCTAAGGGTCTGGTGTGGATTTTGGGGGGGCCCACACACTGTTTTTTTTCCTTAAGTTTGATGTGGGGTTCCCCTTAAAATCTAGAAAAAATTGGAAAAATGCCCCCAGACACTCCATGTCTGGTAATCTGTGTGTTTCAACATTTAGCAGCTGTTATATTTCAACTTCTTGTGTTCCATTTATATGTTTTTAATGGCTATTGTCTATATATTTTTGTATTCATCTATTTGAATAAAATTTATATTTTTATACTAATTCCACTTTGTTGTCTCTTATATCTTGAAATCCATCTTACCCCCACCATTCCCTGGGGGCATTTTTCCAATTTTTGGGATGTGGTAAGAGCTGTCAAGATAGTTCAATAGTTGGTTTCTCTCCTCTTTCTCCATTTATTTTGTCCCCTTAAAATCTATACCAGACCCTAAGGGCCTGGTATGCATGGGGGGACCCTACGCTGTTTTTTTTTTTACATTTTTGTGTTACCGGCAATAGCTTGCAGCCAGGAAAATCGATTTCAATGCAATTTTTTTTTCTTTATATACAGTGCCTTGAAAAAGTATTCATACCCATTAACATTTTCCAGATTTTGTCATGTTACAACCAAAAACGTAAATGTATTTTATTGGGATTTTATGTGATAGACCAACACAAAGTGGCACATAATTGTGAAGTGGAAGGAAAATGATAAATGTTTTTCAAATTTTTTTGCAAATAAATATGTGAAAAGTGTGGTGTGCATTTGTATTCAGCCCCATTGAGTTAATACTTTGTAGAACCACCTTCCCCTGCAATTACAGCTGCAAGTCTTTTTGGGGATGTCTCTACCAGCTTTGCACATCTAGAGAGTGACATTTTTGCCCATTCTTCTTTGCAAAATAGCTCAAGCTCTGTCAGATTGGATGGAGAGTGTCTCTGAACAGCAATTTTCAAGTATTGCCACAGATTCTCAATTGGATTTAGGTCTGGACTTTGACTAGGCCATTCTAACACATGAATATGCTTTAATCTAACCTGTGTCACAAAGCACCCACCCCTCCATGTTGAAGACATGTGGCCTGGTATGGTTCAGGAGGGGGGATTACTCACTCGTTCCCCCTCCCTTTCCTGACCTGCGAGGCTGCATGTCTGGATAAGGGTCTGGTACGGATTTTAGATCCATACCAGACCCGAAGGTGCCGGCAATTGTAACTGCGAGTCATTTTAAATGGGATTTGACTTGTTTTTCATTAGTTTTTTTTTACATGCATGTTTTATGTTTACTACAGATGGGCCACTTTACAGGCACATTAAGAGGGCCCCCCAGGCACTATATTTAAAGTTTTTTAAATTTTTTTTATTGTTGCACTTTAACCGTTTGCTGACCGCTGCACGAACATTTACATCAGCAGAATGGCACGGACAGGCAAATGGGCGTACAGGTACGTCCCTTTAAATTTGCCGCCGTGTGGTCATGTTCGTGCCATCAGCAGCACGTGCGCGACGCTGCCCGCGAGCTCCGTGAGTGTGATTGCAGGTCCCCACAGTTAGAATCACTCCTTAGGACACACTTAACCCCTGCAGTGCCCCCTCCTGGTTAACCCCTTCACTGCCAGTCACATTTACACAGTAATCAATGCATTTTTAATCGCACTGATCAGTGTATAAATGTGAATGGTCCCAAAATAGTGCCAAAAGTGACCGATCTGTCCCCCATAATGTCGCAGTCACGATAAAAATCGCTGATTGCTACCAATACTAATAAAAAAAAATTATTAATAAAGGTGCTATTTTGTAGACGCTATAACTTTTGCGCAAACCAATCAATAAACGCTTATTGCGATTTTTATTTACCAAAGATATGTAGAAGAATACATATTGGCCTAAACTGAGGAAAACAATTTTTTTTATATATTTTTTGGGGATATTTATTATAGCAAAAAGTAAAAGATAATGCGTTTTTTTCAAAATTGTCGCTCTTTTTTTGTTTATAGCACAAAAAATAAAAACTGCAAAGGTGATCAAATACCACCAAAAGAAAGCTCTATTTGTGGGAAAAAAGGACGTCAATTTTGTTTGGGAGCCATGTCGCACGAATGCGCAACTGTCAGTTAAAGCGACGCAGTGCCAGTCGCAAAAAGTGCTCTGGTCTTTGGCCAGCCAAATGGTCAGGGACTTAAGTGGTTAAGCATAATTAAAATCACTGCAACTAGAAAAAAAATAGTTTAAAAAAATATATATATATATATATATATATATATATATATATATATATATATATATATATATATATATATTGATACATGTCCCCCAGGGCAATACCCAGACCCCCATACACCTTTTATGACCAATTACTTGCATTAAAAGCCTTAAAAATGGGCACTTTTGAGTTTTCCTGTTTGGAAGTTCTGCTGCGAACCAAGCAGGGGGGTGTTCGGCCCATCCTTAATCAAATGTAGTGATGGGCCGAACACCCAACCCCCCCCCCCCCGGTTTGGTTCACACTTGAACTCCCGAACATGTAAAAAGTTCTGAGGGTACCCTTAGTCTGCCTGTAAAGTGATGCATCTTTACCGTGTATAGAACCTGCTGCAGCAAAACTGACATACAGTGCCTTGAAAAAGTATTCATACCCCTTGACATGTTCCACATTTTGTCATGTTACAACCAAAAATGTAAAATGTTTTTTATTGGGGTTTTATGTGATAGACCAACACAAAGTGGCACATAGTTGTGAAGTGGAAGGAAAATGATAAATGGTTTTCAAAATTGTTTACAAATATGTGAAAAGTGTGGAGTGCATTTGTATTCAGCCGCCCTGAGTCAATACTTTGTAGAACCACCTTTTGCTGCAATTACAGCTGCAAGTCCTTTTGAGTATGTCCCCCCCCCCCCCACACCAAACACCTTGTCCCCATGTTGATGGGGACAAGGGCCTCATCCCCACACCCATGGCAGATGGTTGTGGGGGTCTGCGGGGGGCCCCCAGATCCCACCACCCCCCACGTGAATGAGTATCAGGTACATAGTACCACTACCCATTCACCAAAAAAGTGTCAAAAAGTAATGAACACAAGAGACAGGTTTTTGACAATTCCTTTATTAAAAGATAAAAAAATAATGTCCTTGATTTTGATTTTGATTGTTGATTTTTTTCATTTTTTGGGTCCAGCGGGCGGCTTGATTGACAATGGATTTACATTTAGGGACACTATTTTTTTGTTTTTTAATATAGGATTTGTCAGAAACTTGTCTCTTGCGTTTATTACTTTTTGACACTGAATGGGTAGGGGTACTGTAATGGAAATGTGTAAGTTCTGTATATAATTGTATTCTATTTTGTAGGTATTGCACACTGCCCTCACTGTGCACACAGCACTAATAATGTTTTCAGTACATGTTTACATTCTTTCGAGTCCTGATTAGAATTAGCCTGCCTATGTAACGCCCCTTGTTACCATAAACGTACAATTGTAATATTGATGTGATACCTACGTAATCATGTGTATAAAAACCCTCAATTACATCATAATAAAGCAGAACAGTTATTTGGAAAGATGCTGAGCGTATCTTTTGTGTCTGTTCCCTACTGCAGTAGTTATTTTTAATTTGGAACCACTAATCAATATGAGGATAGGAGTTGCCTATCATTAATTTAACCGAGTCAGCATGGCGAGCCAGCCAGGAGGGGTTTCCAGGTGACCCTGAGTATCCGAAACGAGGAGCTTGAGACGATCCGGGAATTTCTGATAATCAGCCGGCTGAGGTAAGCCTTTTGCTTACATTTGAATTATCAGACTTCCTTGATCGGTAAGGCATTTTCGGGACAAAGGGTACCTATTTTACTCCCCTTAATCGAACTGTATTGATTGGTGGTTATATGTTATGTTGTCCCTGTCTATTGTCCATCGGAGTGTTATAGATAAGAAAGGGAAGATTAGTGCTGTTCACAGGTATATGTAGTACATCTGCTAGATAAGGTAGTTTAGAGGCATGAGGGTATAGGCACACGTAGAGAAGACTGGCCAGTCATTATGGGCATTGAATTAAGTAAGGGAATGAAGGGTAAGAGACCCTCAAAAATGCCCAGCGCAAGAGGAGCGCTATATATGAAACGAAGGTGCGGTTCCGCCTATACTGAGCCCCTAGATTAATGGTTAAAGTGGACAGGGATCCACAATGTGTAACTGGGTTACCAAAGTCCACAGGGACTAAGAATCATGCAGAGTAAACAGCTAGAGAAACTGCTATCTATGTGAGCAGGATGGACCAAGGGTGACATTAACACTAGACAGAAAGGGACATTTTCATGTTAAGTTGTGGGATGAATTTGGGGTCAGGCACTACAACTATTAGAGTCAGAAACAGAGAAATGAGAATTAAAACAGAATACTTTATATGTTGTCAGAGAGAGAAGATGGGATGAGCACTCTGGCTGCCCGTCTGATCATAGAAGCTAGATATAAAGGATATCTGAACTAAATAAAAGAAAGTGAGAGAATGATATGCATGTGTTGTGTACAAATGGGAAAAATGTAGGTTTTAGAGAGATATTGGTGTATGTGTGTGCGAATGCTTGGACCTTTAGTTCTATTGCTTGTGTGTGTCATGTACGCAGATGTGACCCCCTCCTTTGTGCTCTCCTGAAAGAATGTGGCTGAGATGAGAGATCAGTGATAAGCTGGAAGGACACCATGCCAATTCCAGTTTTTTAGACAAAACATTTATAACAAAATCACAATTCTTTTTTTAATCTATTTTCCAGACATGGTAAAATAAAGGTTACATTTAACTGTGTATTACACAAATTGAATATCCTTTGATAGTGGAAACAGTGCATTTAAAAAAGGGAAATTAAGTAAAATTAAGTAATAATGAGAATTCATTTCCAATAGGAGTTTAACAATTTTATTAAAAATATAGATATATTGAAACTGATTTAGACAACCTTTGGTTGGAAATGAAATCCAGGTTATTGGGGAAATTTGTAAAAATGGGATTAGTTTAGATTAAGATAAAGATTTTGTAATTTTATATTTATACAATAAGCCCTTATTGCGAGAAAAAAAGATTAAGATGAGGTTGTTATTTGGAATACAGCTGCCATATTATTTAACAAAGCCAAGATGGATGGGATACATAAGAAGCTTTTCTACAAAAATGAAATTTTAAGGTTTTTGATAATAACTTGATGTGCGGTCCATGATGTGAGAGTAATAATAAATAAAATTTAAATATAACAGACCCATCACATCAAGTCCACACACCCTGTTAGGATAGATGCCACCTGCAGCCAGTTGTTTTTTAGTTTTTGATGCTTTCTGGTCCATCATACAGATTGTTGGTCCTTTTGTTTTATTTATTTTTATTTTTGAAATCTAAAGCAGAATGTATGGATTGTGAAATGATGTGCCCCTTTTTCTTGTAAGTACAGTGGTATAAGCAGAAGAATATTTTGGATTTATGGGCATCTCTGCATGACCGCAGGGTATTGTTATCATTTATTATAATATTGCCAGGAAAAAGTTGTCTTTTTGAAACATGAAACTGGAGTTCTTACACAAACAGCATGACAGAAAACAAGCCATTGAAATATATTTATGCAAGCTGGACCCAGTAATGAAGGGTTCATCCCGATATATCAGAGCTGTAGCTTTATGCAAAGGTGCTATTAGACAAAGTTAGATATTGTTTTGGTCAAACATTTCATTTTTAATGGTCCGACAATCTGCACAGCAAATATACAGCTAACTAAATGTTTGTCTAATGAAAGGTTTAAAATGTGAGTTTGTTTATGTACAAATCTAACAATGAAGAATGCGTACATTTGAATCCAGCCACCTTATTGCCTCTATTGGAGGAGGCTGGAGACAAAGGAAGACACGTGTTAAATTGATGGTGTAGGAATCAGCTGCTGTGAGCCCCGTGCAGGACACACTCCCTGAAGACCCAGATATTACATTTTTTGTAGATTTGAGTATGCAGTTTATCACCCAAAGGATACTCTGTATTCAAAGTCATTGGATCCTTTTTCCCCAGCTCAAGAAGCAGAGCTCCATGTTTTAGCAAAGCCTGTGAGCTATAAAAAGAATGTATATTTATATAGATAGTCGAGATATAGAGAGCTTTTGGTTCCTTTTGAAGGGCCAGAAGTTTGTTTTTACTTTGGCAGGTAAACCAATAAAGCATGCCAAGTTAATTTGATTGGCTGTTTTCAGCCTTCCAGGTTCTTGCTGAGGCAGCCATACTAACATTAAAACTCGCACATGAAAGCAGACCAGGTGACTAAGGATGCTGCATTTACAGCCCCGGACACTTGATGGGTCTGTGCAACTCACAGATTCCACCCTAGTTCTGGCCCAGTATAGCTGGGATTAATAATACAACTTTAAGGACCCCAGAACAAGAAGAACAAGTGGTCCACAGGAGGCAACTTCTTATGAAACAGGACTTTGGAAAAGGTGATCATTTATGTCTGCCAACCACTCTTTTCCCTCCAGCTTGACACATGGACCGTGTCATCAGTCACAAGAAGTTATGCCTGCCTTAGTAAATGAGCATGGGATAGAGCCAGGGTTCTCCACAGTTGTTTTTATAACATACAACTTCTTGTTTTACCTGTTACCAAAAGTGTTACCAAAAGCTGAACATCCCTTCCAGAGATTACAAAAAAAAGATATATCCAGATGCCCAAGTGTCAGGTCCCACACTTACCAGACAGGTGAGTCCGCTTGGGCAGAGGGTAGGCTCCCTTACGTATCCGATTCGGGGCCCCTGATAGAGTAGACAGGAGGCCCACGAATGCGGAGTGGTATGAGGGCCTGAAGTTAGGATCCTGGAGCAAAATGGTCTGGCAGGCAACCGGTAGAACTTCAGGGCTGGATGAAGCGGATGCTGAGCAGGAGCTATCAGGCTGGTCACACACAGGCAGAGGTCGGCAATGGGCCAGCAGCAGCGGTACAAAGGAGAAGGCAGAAGCAAGGTCAGACAAGCCGGGGTCGGGTTCAGGCAGCAATCGAGGGAGGTCCAAAGGAAGCCGGGTCACAACGGGTAAACACTACTGAGATACAGGAAGACAAGGTGATCACGGGGTAAGACACGGAGCTGTTTGATCAGGCAGCACCGGATCAGAGTAGAGGCAGGCTTAAATAGGCTGATTGGCGCCAAAACGCCGCGCACGTGCGCGCGCCGATTCGCCAAAGCGCGCCGCGCCCCCGCACGCGCCTGAGCACGCCCCCGACACCGGCGTGCATGCCCACACCACCGGACATGCCAACGGTAACGCTCACAAGCGAACGCGCGCTAGCGCGAACGCGCGCACGCCCGAACGCCCGGGCGCCACCCCGCATGCCACGGCTGGTCAGCCCAGACACGCCAGCATCCCCAAGGACACGCGCCCCAGCACGCACAGAGGCACGAGCGCCAACGTGCCCCGGCGCGCACCGGCGCCCAACCAGGTAACCTCTCTGACAGTGCCCCCTCCTCAAGGGCAGACTCCGGATGCCCAGCTGGGCCATCTTTGAGGAATGAGAGGTTTTAAAAGACTGCAGAAGTTCTCTGGCATGTAAATTATTTTCCGGCTCCCACGAATTATCTTCGGGTCCATAGCCCTTCCATTTCACCAGATATTGAACCTGATTGCGTCTTCTTCTGCAATCTAGGATTGGCTCTACTTCAAACTCCTCTTCGCCATCAACCACGATAGGTTTGGGTGGACCAACACTACGACCAGGAAAAAAATTTGGGGTGACCGGTTTCAGTAGAGACACATGGAAAACTGGATGTATCCTTAGGGAATTAGGAAGGTCAAGTTCATATGCCACATTGTTGATTTTCCTTTTAATCAAGAACGGACCCGGGTATTTGGGGCCCAGTTTTCTGGATGGACAGGCCAGCTTGAGATTAGCGGTAGACAACCAGACAGAATTGCCGGGTTCCAGGACAAGTTCTCCCCGTCTTTTCCTATCAAAGATTTTCTTGTAATCTTCCTGAGCCTTGGTCATGGTTTCCTGCAGCAATTTGTTGTTGTTTGAAAAAAAGTCCAAAGTTTTGGAAACCGCGGGAACAGGGCACTCTGGAAATGGTCCAGGCAAGAAGGATGGGTGGAAACCATAATTGGCATAAAACGGAGATTGATTAGTAGCTGAGTGTAGTGAGTTATTGTAGGCGAACTCTGCAATGGGAAGCAGGGACGCCCAATCATCCTGAGAGAATGCAGAAAAGCAGCGGATGTATTGCTCCAAGGTTTGATTCGTCCTCTCGGTTTGTCCATTTGACTGAGGGTGGTAGGCCGAGGAAAAGGACAACTCAATTTCAAGGGCACCACAAAGGGCCTTCCAAAATCTGGAGGTAAACTGGACGCCTCTGTCCGAAACTATGTTGGTCGGAACCCCATGTAGTCTGACAATCTCCTTAATAAAGATGGAAGCAGTCTCCATGGCTGAAGGGGTGCCCTTCATAGGGAGAAAATGGGCCATTTTCGACAGTCTATCCACCACAACAAAAATGGACGAAAAGCCTTCTGATGGGAGGAGCTCCACGATAAAGTCCATTGAGATCATGTCCCATGGTCTCTCTGGGACTGGTAATGGTCTCAACAGACCCCATGCTCTTGTCCGGCTCGTTTTGTTTCTGGCACACGTGTTACAAGACTCCACATATTCTCTACAGTCCTTAGTAAGGTGAGGCCACCAAAAGGTGCGTTGGACAAGGTCAGTTGTCTTCCGTGTGCCGAAGTGACCGGCAAGTTTGTGGTCATGACACAAGTTTAACACCCGTACTCTTAGCTCCTCAGGGACCACAATTTTATTCTTGAGCCAGAACAGCCCATCTTTGGCACAAGCTTCGGCAGGTGGAGACATTCCCATAGAGGCTCGTCGGATTTGGGAGATTAGATCTTCCTGTAGGATTAGGAAATTTCCGGAGGGCAAGATGGTGTCTGGAGACAGGGTCTTCTCAGAATCAGGAAACATCCGGGAAAGGGCGTCGGATTTGACATTCTTGGATCCGGGTCTATAGGTTATATGAAAAATAAATCGGGAAAAAAAAAGTGCCCATCTGGCCTGTCATGGTTTTAATCTCTTGGCCGTTCTTAGGTACTCTAAGTTCTTGTGGTCTGTATAGACCAAAATGGGGTGTGCTGCACCTTCCAGGAGATAACGCCATTCCTCCAGGGCTGCTTTAATGGCTAGAAGTTCCCGATCTCCCACGTCATAATTTTGCTCAGAAGGGGAGAGTTTCCGTGAGAAGAATCCCACAGGGTACAGGAATGCTTTGGCGCCTTGCCTCTGTGAGAGCACAGATCCAACTGCAACTTCGGAAGCATCGACTTCTAGAACGAAGGGCAAGGCAGGGTTGGGATGCTTGAGAATGGTGGCTGACGTGAACAGCGCTTTGAGTTTTTCAAAGGCCTCTTGTGCCTTAGGGGTCCAGCAGAACTGGCTTCCTTGTTTAATAAGTACTGTAATGGGAGTTATGATCGAAGAGAATCCTTTAATAAATTTCCTATAGAAATTGGCAAAGCCAATAAAACGCTGTACTCCCTTTTTGTCTATAGGGGCAGGCCAGTCCAGGATAGCGGATACTTTTTGTGGATCCATTTTAATGCCGTCAGGGGAAATGATCAGGCCTAGGAACTGGATACATTGGAGCTCAAACTCGCATTTTTCAAGTTTGGCGTAAAGCCCACGTTGTCTAAGCCGGGTGAGAACGTTTCGTACATGCCGGCGGTGTTCCGTCAGGGAGGCAGAGAAAACCAGGATATCGTCCAGGTAGACAATGACGTATAAGTCCAGGAGGTCATGAAAGATGTCATTGACGAAATGCTGGAATGTAGCCGGTGCGTTGCACAGACCAAAAGGCATGACGAGGTACTCGTAATGTCCGAATCGAGTACGAAAGGCTGTCTTCCATTCGTCCCCCTCTCTTATGCGGATCAAGTTATAGGCTCCACGGAGGTCTAACTTAGTGAAGATGGTAGCAGATCCTAACCTCTGAAATAATTCGGGAACCAAGGGTAGTGGATACCTGTTCTTTATAGTGATTTTGTTAAGCTCCCTGTAGTCAATGCAGGGACGTAAGGAGTGATCCTTCTTTTCCACGAAGAAGATGCCTGTCCCAGCTGGTGATGTGGAAGGACGGATGAACCCTTTCTTCAGGTTTTCGTCTATATAGGTTTTCAAGGTGCCCAGCTCCTGTTCAGTTAGGGGGAAAATCCTCCCAAAAGGGACTTCAGTACCCGGTAAAAGTTCTATTGGACAATCATAGGGTCTGCGTGCTGGAAGAGTTTCTGCCCCCTTTTTGCTAAACACATCCAGGAAATCCCGGTAAGGTTCGGGAAGATCTTGGTTGGACTTGGTTTCTGAGTCCATGCACAGGCATTGGGAGGAAGTTAAAGGAGTCCCCCGTAAGCAATGTTGTTTGCAGTATTCAGAGGAGAACTGGATCTTGCCCGTGGACCAGTTGATACTGGGATTGTGAGCCTGTAGCCAAGGTATTCCTAGAATAATTGGGAAGAGGGGTGAGGAGATGACATCTAGTCGTAGAAGTTCCTGATGTTCCGGGCCAATGGTGGCCAATAGGGGAACCGTTTCCTGGGTAACGGGTCCGGAGCGGAGGGTGGAGCCGTCCGCTAAAAAGACTGCCAGTCCCTGGGCTTTAGTTTGGGTAGGGATGTGATGTTTTTCAACGAAAGTCCGGTCAATGAAGCCACTACATGCCCCCGAATCAATAATGACCGGTGCTGGGATGTTCCTTCCAGGTAGCTGCAATATAATGGAAAACGTTAGGTGGTTACCGACACTGGGTAAGACAGGTGCACACAACGAGGAGGACGGCAGGCACTTACGTCTTTTATTAGGGCATGTTTTTGCAACGTGTCCAGGCTCCCCACAGTACAGACACAGGTTGGGTGAGCGTCTGCGTGTCTTCTCTTCTAGAGTCAGAGATGGATGGAGCAGTCCCAACTGCATAGGCTCAGGGGGTTCCTGGGCTGGAGTAGGCTGGACAAGTGGAGCTTGGTTCGGGGCACTAGGAGCCCTGGGCAACATCCAGGTGAGGCGTGGGTGGCCCGCAGATCTCTCAGAGCGTCTCTCCCTGAGGCGGCGGTCAATCTGGATTGACAAGTTGATCAATTCTTCAAGAGTCTGAGGTACCCCCACCCGTGCTAATTCATCCTTGAGAGGGTCTGATAACCCCAGCCGATACTGGTGACGCAAGGCTGCGTCATTCCACTCCGTATCGGAGCTCCAGCGCCTGAATTCCACGGCGTAATCTTCGGCCGCTCTGCGGCCTTGTTGAAGGGAGTGCAAAGCGGCTTCTGCCGTGGCTGTTAGCTGAGGGTCTTCATACAGCTGAGACATGGCTAAGAAAAAGTCACTCAGAGAATCAAGAGATTGGGCCTTTTGCTCCAGCAGATGATGGGCCCAGGTCTGAGGCTCGCCAGTTAACAAGGATATGACGAACCCCACTTTGGTAGCCTCCAAGGAGAATGTACGGGGTTGTAATGCAAAATATAGTTCACATGCGTTACGGAACGCCCGGAACTTGCTACGATCTCCGGAAAACTTCTCGGGCGTAGGTACCCGTGGTTCTGGTGGGAGCATAACTACAGAAGGTGCTGAAACAGGGTTAGCAGATGCTGCTCCCGGAGGAGGGGCTGAAAGGGCCTGGACCTGTCCTTCCAGTCTGGTATAGCCCTCTTGTAGGCTTTTGACAGCTTGGGTAAGACCCGCGAGATGTCTGCACAGTTCATCCATGGGGGAGGCCCCCTGCCTGGACTCAGTCATGGCTGCCTGATACTGTCAGGTCCCACACTTACCAGACAGGTGAGTCCGCTTGGGCAGAGGGTAGGCTCCCTTACGTATCCAATTCGGGGCCCCTGATAGAGTAGACAGGAGGCCCACGAATGCGGAGTGGTATGAGGGCCTGAAGTTAGGATCCTGGAGCAAGATGGTCTGGCAGGCAACCGGTAGAACTTCAGGGCTGGATGAAGCGGATGCTGAGCAGGAGCTATCAGGCTGGTCACACACAGGCAGAGGTCGGCAACAGGCCAGCAGCAGCGGTACAAAGGAGAAGGCAGAAGCAAGGTCAGACAAGCCGGGGTCGGGTTCAGGCAGCAATCGAGGGAGGTCCAAAGGCAAGCCGGGTCACAACGGGTAAACACTACTGAGATACAGGAAGACAAGGTGATCACGGGGGAAGACACGGAGCTGTTTGATCAGGCAGCACCGGATCAGAGTAGAGGCAGGCTTAAATAGGCTGATTGGCGCCAAAACGCCGCGCACGTGCGCGTGCCGATTCGCCAAAGCACGCCGCGCCCCCGCACGCGCCCGAGCGCGCCCCCGACACCGGCGTGCATGCCCACACCACCGGACATGCCAACGGTAACGCTCACAAGCGAACGCGCGCTAGCGCGAATGCGCGCACGTCCGAACGCCCGGGCGCCACCCCGCATGCCACGGCTGGTCAGCCCAGACACGCCAGCATCCCCAAGGACATGCGCCCCAGCACGCACAGAGGCACGAGCGCCAACGCGCCCCGGCGCGCACCGGCGCCCAACCAGGTAACCTCTCTGACACCAAGTCAGGATCTTATGAGTATGCATTTTGTCTGTATGGATATGTTTTCTGGATGTCCAGTGGCAAATGCTACTGCAAAGGCCACAGTAAAAAGTGTTATCAGAAGTAGTTTGTAAATATAGAGTGCAGAAAGTACAGAGAGTACCAGAAGAAATCATTTTTATAGGAGAGTCCTTACTAGAAGTTTTGAGGTTTTATTTTTACACCCCCTACTGTCTACAATGTAGCGGACAAAGTAGAGTAAGAAACTAGGCATGTGCATTACATTTCGTTCCGAATCGAAATTCGGAGGAAGTTTTCATTATTCGGAAATTCGGATGCATCCGAATTTCCGAATTACAAAAGTAAAGAATTTAAACGAATCCGAAAAAAAACGAACGAATTTGAAAACATATTCGAAGCGAATTCGAAAACATATTCGAATCGAATTCAAAGACAAATTCAAATCAAATTCAAAAACAAATTCAAATCGAATTCAAAAACAAATTCAAATCGAATTAGAAAAAAATAGAAAACGTTTTTCTAAAAAAAATATATATTTTTAAATATATATAAATAAATAAATATATATAATTTTTTTTTATTATTCTCTTCTATTGTTTTTTTATGCTTTTCTTTTCTATTATTTTATATTCTATAATAGTCTTTTCAATTCAAATTCATTCTATACGAAACTCAAATTTCGGAACATGGCTTCTGAAGTTTGAATTTCATATAGAATGAATTCGAATTTGAATAGAAAAGATTAGAACAGAAAATAATAGAAAAGAATAGACTAGAAAAACAATAGAACAGAATAGAAGAAAATATAACATATATATTATATTTTCTTCTATTCTGTTCTATTGTTTTTCTAGTCTATTCTTTTCTATTATTTTCTATTCTATTCTAATCTTTTATATTCAAATTTGATTTTGGCTTCTGAAAGTGGAATTTCGTATAGAATGAATTTGAATAGAAAAGATTAGAATAGAAAATAATAGACTAGACAAATAATAGAACAGAACAGAATAAAATATAATATATATATTTTATTCTATTCTGTTCTATTGTTTTTCTAGTCTTATCTCTTCTACTCTATTCTAATCTTTTCTATTCAAATTCAAATTCATTTTATAAGAAATTAAAATTTTGGAAGATGGTTTTATATATATATATATATAATTTTTTATTTTTTTTTTATTTTTTTCTATGCTGGTCTATTGTTTTTCCATTCTTTTCTATTATTTTCTATTTTATTCTAATCTTTTCTATTTGAATGCGATATCGTTCTATACGAAATTTGAATTTCTAAAAATGGTTATACAGAAACAGAATGAAATAGAATGAAATCGAATTCTAATAGAAAAGACTAGAACAGAAAAACAATAGAACAGAATAAACATCTTCCGAAATTGGAATTTGGTACAGAATGAATTCAAATAGAAAAGATTAGAATAGAACAGAAAATAATATAAAAGAATAGCATAGAAAAACAATAGAACAGAATAGAAAAAAATATAAAATATTCTATTCTAATCTTTTCTATTTGAATTCATTCTGTACCAAATTCCAATTTCGGAAGATGGTTTTATATATATATATATATATAAATATATATATATATATATATATATATATATATATATAATATTTCTTTCTATTCTGTTCTACTGTTCTATTGTTTTTCTATTCTATTCTTTTCTATTAGAATTTGATTTCATTCTATTTCTATATAACCATTTTCCGAAATTCGAATTTTGTATAGAATGCATTTGAATTCAAATAGAAAAGATCAGAATATAAAAGAAAATAATAGAAAAACAATAGAACAGAATAGAAAAAATGTTATATATATATATATATATATATATATATATATATATATATATATATATATATATATATATATATATATATATATATATATATATAACCATCTTCCGAAATTCGAATTTCGTATAAAATGAATTTGAATAGAAAAGATTAAAATAGAGTAGATAGAATAGACTAGAAAAACAATAGAACAGAATAGAATAAGATATAATATATATATTATATTTCATTCTGTTCTGTTCTATTGTTTTTCTAGTCTATTCTTTTCTATTATTTTCTATTCAAATTCAAATTCATTCTATACGAAATTCGAATTTCAGAAGCCATCTTCCGAAATTCGAATTTTGTATAGAATGAATTCAAATTTGAATAGAAAAGTTTAGAATAGAATAAAAAAGAATAGCATAGAAAAACAATGAAACAGAATAGAAAAAAATATAATATATATATTCTATTTTATTCTCTTCTGTTCTATTGTTTTTCCAGTCTATTCTATTTCTATTATTTTCTATTCTAACCTTTTCTATTCAAATTCGAATTCATTCTGTACGAAATTCTAATTTTAGAAGCCATCTTCCGAAATTCTAATTTCGCATAGAATTAATTCAAATTCGAATAGAAAAGTTTAGAATAGAATAGAAAAGAATAGCATAGAAAAACAATGGAACAGAATAGAAAAAAATATTATATATATATATATATATATATATATATATATATATATATATATATATATAAAACCATCTTCCAAAATTGGAATTTGGTACAGAATGGATTCGAATTCGAATAGAAAAGATTAGAATACAATATATTATATTTTTTTCTATTCTGTTCTATTGTTTTTCTATGCTATTCTTTTATACTTTCTATTCTATTCTAATCTTTTCTATTGGAATTCGATTTCATTCTATACGAATTTCAAATTTCGCAAAATGGTTATATATAGTTTACTTTTTCAAATTCAGTTAATGTTTTTTTCGAATGTGGTAGAATTTTTTCGAATTTGACAGTTTTTTTCGAATGTGGTAGAATTTTTTCGAATTTGACAGTTTTTTCGAATGTGGTAGAATTTTTTCGAATGCGATTACGAAACAAAACGAATTCCGAAAATGAATGTAATGAATGCAACGAATTTAACTAAACGAATTTAGTTAAATAACGAATCGAAACGAAACTAAACTAAACAAATGTTTTCATCCTGCACATGTCTATAAGAAACTAGAAAACTTTTGCCTGAATGTTTTCTTATATTTTATCAAGCCCCTAAGGGGGATGTTGGACTCTCTTCCTATGGGATTTGGTTTGGGAGTGTGTTACTCACTTGCTTATATTTTGTCTCAGCAGCTGAAGTCCTCCATTCGGATCTCACAGAGAATGTTGCTGATCTTTTAAGGTTTTTGACAAACTCATTTATGTGTTTTCTTCCCAATTCCAGCATGCCCACAATTCAGCTAGAAGGCCATTCTGGCCACAGGAGTGTACAGTGAGTACTCTGTAAATATGTCTTATCAATCATTTGTTTTTCACAATGAAAAGTCATTTTGTAATGAAAAAGTTGCTCAGCTAATATTTTCTCCACAATGGAGTTTTTTGCCTCTTTGGCCAGGACTACCTCCACCTAAGCGTGTGAAGGTTCCAGGTTAAAGGTGATAGCAGGTATGGTTAGCGATCAAAATATTGATCAAAAGAGGGGAGACTGTACTGGAAATTTGTAAGTTCTGTATATAATTGTATTCTATTTTGTATGTATTGCACTCTGCCCTCACTGTGCACACAGCACTAATAATGTTTTCAGTACATGTTTACGTTCTTTTGAGTCCTGATTAGAATTAGCCTGCCTATGTAATGCCTCTTGTTACCATAAACGTACAATTGTAATATTAATGTGATACCTACGTAATCATGTGTATAAAAACCTTCAATCGCGTCATAATAAAGCAGAACAGTTATTTGGAAAGATGCTGAGCGTATCTTTTGTGTCTGTTCCCTACTGCAGTAGTTATTATTAATTTGGAACCACTAATCAATATGAGGATAGGAGTTGCCTATCATAAATTTAACCGAGTCAGGTACTATGTACCCGATACTCATTCACATGGGAGGCTGGGATCTGGAGGTTAAAGGGGGCTTTCAGATTTTGATAAGCCCCCACCTGAAGACCCCCACAACCAGTTAATATTCGCTATTTTCACACTAAATCTCCTACCCACCAATCAGGAAGCAGACCATGAGACCCATTTCCCGATTGGCCAAAACGTCAGGCAATCCTATTGGACGCCTAGCGCCTAGGACACCAGAGCCGCTGTCCGCCACCTTGACGTGCTTGAGGAGACCTGAGCTGCAGGAGGAGAGAAGAGACTGAGAAGAACCACAGCCCGCCACCCGCCACCATGCTCGAGGACACCGGAGCCACAGGAGGAAAGTGGAGCCGCAGTCCGCCACCTAGAAGGGGTAAGTGTCGGGAGGGGTGCAGTGGTTAGTGCCGCTCGGGGGGGTGGTTGTTTGCTGCCCCCAAGAAAAACCTACCAGTCGCCACTGGACTCCACTCCGTTTTTTTCTAACCGCCACTTTCTTTTTTTTATTGTTCAGCTGTCAGCGGGGAAACCTATTGACAGTTGATGACTCATCGGTTTTTAAGGACCAGCTTCTCGGCCCTGCTCCTTAACCAGCTTACACTGTGCCCGAGAGCTGTTCATTCAAAAGGAAATAGCGGCCTCAGCTGACTCCATCCTCAGTTCTTCCACCCGACAACTCCTCCCAAGCTGGGCTGACCCTAAGTATTTCAAGGAGGCCTGTCCCCTATCAATCAAAGTTGGGGATTGGTCAGGGGACTCTGAGACACCCCAAACAGCTCCACCACTTTTCCCCTCCTCTTCTTCTAGAATCCTCTAGAGCAGTGGTCATCAACCCTGTCCTCAGGGCCCACTAACATGCCAGGTTTTATGTATTACCTTGGGAAGATGCAGACTAGAATACTGCAAACACTGAGCAGCAAATGATATCACCTGTGATGTACTCAGTTATCTTGCAAACCTGGCCTGTTAGTGGGCCCTGAGGACAGGGTTGATGACCACTGATCTAGAGAAAAGAGGGAGGTGACAGTGGAGTGATGCTGTCTGATTCACAGCTGCTACTCTGAGCCTCTACCAGCACACACAAACCAAAAACAAACAGTTCTAGCTTCTGGCTAGGCCTGCTCTAATTTGCCTGCACTACCAAAAATCCTAATCTCTAGCACCTACCTATGTGAAGGGTGCTACATACCTCATTGTGGGGATCCCTGAAATCTCTACTCTTCAGGGAAGCCTATTTCGCCTCCACCTAACAACTGAACTTTTAATTCCTCCATTAGCTCATCCCTCACAGTTATTACCCCTTGTACCACTTTCCCCACCCTATTAGATTGTAAGCTCTTATAAGCAGGGCCCTCTTATCCCTTGCATTGTATTGTAATCATACTGTCACCCTTCACGTTGTAAAGTGCTGCACAAACTGTTGGCGATATATAAATACTACTGTATATACTGTATATAATAATAATACTGCCCTGTACTGTATATGATGTAGTAGTACTAAAGAAGTCAGAAAAAGAGATTATTATTGGTGTCAGTGGGTAGTATACTTACCACAGATCTATCTGATTTCTAAGTTGCCAGACCAGGCAAAGCTGGTCCATTCCACACCACCAGTTTTATGCACCAGAAGCAACTGCTCAGTTTGAACTGTGTGTGATATCAATCAGCCAGAAACAAACAGTGAAAGCTCTGAGATCCAGCAGTCAGAACTATAGAATAAATGTTAGAAAATTGCAGGATGCCCAGGATCACTCCGTTGTAATGCCACGTACACACAAGTGGATTTTCTGTCTGAAAAAATCTTGGATGGTTTTTCCCACGGAATTCCGCTGAAGCTTGCCTTGCATACACACGGCCACACAAAAGTTCTCTGAACTTTCGACCGTCAAGAACATGGTGACGTACAACACTACGATGAGCTGAGAAAATGAAGTTCAATGCTACCGAGCATGCGTCAAATTGTTTCCGAGCATGCGTAGGAATTTTGCACATCGGAATTTGTACAGACGATCGCATCTGGAGAGATTGTTATATTTTAGTGTCTATGCTCAGTCTAAAGCCTTGTACACACGGTCAGATATTGGACAAACCTATCAGTTTTTTGTTGGATGCCAGTCTCAAATCGAAAGTGAAGAGGTTACTCACCATCAGAAAATTTTCTTAGGACAGAATTCAACATCAGAAGTGACGTAATGTGTTGAATTGTTTTGTATGTGTTCTTTCATTTCTGAGCATGCCTAGTCTTGCTCTTCAGATTTTTTTTTTTTTTTTGGCAGAAAACCGAACTAATGATAAGAAAATCGGACATTGTAGTCACATCAGACAAAAATTTTGGAGCCTGCACATCCAGTTTTTTGTCTAATGAAAATTCTTAATCGGCTGTCAAAAGCAGCATACTAACGATCAGAAAATCGGCAGATCGCTCATCAGACAAAATTTTACTTCAGATTTTCTGACCGTGTGCACAGACTTTAAGACCCCATACACACTATTAGATTTTCTGCAGATTTTTGACTTCAGATTTACCAAAACCATATAATATGAGGTCAAACCTTAAGCCCTGGTTCACACAGGGGCGACTTGTCAGGCGACCTAGCTGTCTGACAAGTCGCGTCCCATTTTGTACTACGGAACCATTCTAATAGGAGCGACGCAAGTCGCTCCGACTTAGAAAAAGGTTCCTGTACGAATTTGGGGGCGACTTGCATTGACTTCAAACAGAAGTTGTTTTGCAAGTCGCTGCTCCTGTTGTGTCCAGGTCGCCTGAGGCAGTCGCGCTGCAAGTCGTGCTGCCTCAGTGTGAACCGACACTTATGCCCTGTACACACGGTCGGATATTGATCGGACATTCCCACAACAAAATTCATGGATTTTTTCCAATGGATGTTGGCTCAAACTTGTCTTGCATACACACGGACAAAGTTGTTGGAAAATCCGATCGTTCTGAACGTGGTGACGTAAAACACGTACGTCGGGACTATAAACGGGGCAGTAGCCAATAGCTTTCGTTTCTTAATTTATTCTGAGCATGCGTGGCACTTTGTGCGTCGGATTTGTGTACACATGATAGGAATTTCCAACAACAGATTTTGTTGTTGGAAAATTTTATAGCAAGCTCTCAAACTTTGTGTGTCAGAAATTCCTATGGAAAAATGTGTGATGGAGCCTACACACGGTCGGAATTTCCGACAACAAGGTCCTATCACACATTTCCATATTTTCGTGTGTACAGGGCATTAGAGTTTCAATTTGTATGTAATCAGGCAGGCCCTTGCACTACATGGTATTGGTAAATCTGAAGACAGAAAATCTAATAGTGTGTATGGGGTCTAAGTTCATTGCCAATCTGTATGTAATTGCACTGCGTGTCCACAGAATGTAAACTAGCAGATCTGCCAGACGTAGATCTGTGTGTATGTGCGTGGTGACCCACAGACCAGTCTGAAGACAAACTGTTGGGTGGTGGCAAGCTATCGTTTGTTGTGTGTCTGGTGTGTATACAGTGAGAATAGTGATTAATACCGGGGATCTAGCTTTTGGGAACCCTAGACGTGTGGGCCAATTGCTAGACTGCTCCGCAACCCTTAGAGTGCACCAGATTGCATGCAGGGCTGGTGCAAGGATTTTTGACACCCTAGGCCAGTGTTTCTCAACCTGGGGGTCGAATGATGATTTGCTAGGGGTCACCGAATCCTGGGCTGTTCCTGAAGCCCTCACCACTCTCCCGGTCTTTTTGCGGCCGCCCAGCTGGGCTGTTCCTGGAGCCCGCAGCCATCCACTGAGCCTCTTCGCAGCCACCCATTCAGTTCACGGCATGGCTGTGGGGCAAAGACTAGAGGTCAGCTGACTGGTGAGGAATGTGAAGTGGGAGGGGCTGGAGGAGACCCTATCTCCTGATTTCAGTATAGGTGTCACTGCTACGAGACACCACAAAGCCGGAGACATAGTGAGTAACACTACCTGTGATTATAGTTGCCATTAAAAGTTCCCACTACAGTTCTCAGATCAGCAGACGATCTTGATCAAGTTGGATGATCAGAACTCCCCCCAGCACTGCCACTGATCCCATTCCCCCCCACCAAGGAGTAAGAGAAGGAATAAAAATAGAGAATACATGGAAGGGAGAGGAAAAGATGGGAAGGAACAAAGAAAAAGGCAGAGAAAGAACAAGAAATACAGCTAAAGAGAGGGATGGGGGAAAAAAAAACAAACAAGAAATTAGGATAGGGAGAGAGATAAAAGGGAAAGAAAGGAGAACAAAGAGAAAGAGTGGTACATTCTAAAATGTACCATAAGGGGTTTTAATACTGTACGAGTGGAAGGGAATCAGGGAGCGCTAAATATCTGTGGGTTAGGGGCGCAAATTACTTGTTTTGCCTTGGGTGCTGACAACCCACGCTATGAAATTAATTTTACTGTTAGGGGTCCCCACAACTTGGGAAATTTTATCAAGGGGTCATGGCCCTAGAAAGGTTGAGAACCACTGCCCTAGGCAAAACCTCATTTTGCTGCCCCCTTGGCTCCGCCCCTGACTCCACCCCATTTGCCCTGCCTATGTATACAGTGAAGGTGGGGGGAGATGTTTGTGGTGCCTCTCTACTATTTCTTCTGCCGTGGTCCGCAGGCCCGCACCTGCACCTCTGGACCTGGCCTGAAAACAGATAGCGGCCGCACTGGCCCGCTTCCTCATGCCAGCCGTGGTCCGCAGGTATACAAAAAGTCTAGAACGGTATTACAGGCAGGCTGGGGCCTAGCCTAGAGGGTAGAGAGAGAGAGAGGAAGGCAAGGAGGGGGGGGGGGAAGAAGGTGCATAGCACAAAGGGGTGGGAACAGAGAGAGGGGTTATTCTAGGGGGTCTTACTCACCAATTATGCTCTCCCCATTCAGGCTGGTCTCCTCCAGGGCTGTGCCAGCTATTGTTTGAAAAGTGCCACCCAGCTGCCCACAGAACTCCTCTCACAGCACAATACAGCGCATTGCATGCATGTGGCTGGAGTGTGGGCGGGCACAAATGGGAGGCGGAGTATTGGATTGGAAAAGCAGTGCAGTGAGGGAGGGGTTAGGAGGATAGTGGAGACAGAATAGAGCCTGACTCCTGCACAAGCTGGCTTTCCCCGCTCTCACTGTGTTAGGATGCCTGAAGCTGTGGAGCGCCGGAGCTAGAGGGGGAATAACTATCCTTGATCTCCACACTGTACAAGTCTTGGGGCCTGGGAGAGAGGACGCTCCCGCTCCTCCCGCAGCTGCCCACACAGACTCCAACCCCTGCTCTGCCGACGCTTGTTTATCCTCATCCCCTGGCTTTTCACCCCGCATCCCGCAATAGAGCTCCAATCTGCTCAGTGCAGCGGGGTGTGTGATAGCAGACAGTGGTGTGGGGTCACTGTGTGTCAGCAAGGATTTTACCACCCCCTCTGCGGCTGCCTGTCCCGCCTAATGGTGACACCGGCCCTGATTGCATGTAAGATTCGTATCTATCTGTGTGTGTGTGTGGTCAGCCAGCTGGAGTGGAGTCTCCCTCTAGTAGTGGCCAGAGGTAGTGCGGGCTGTGAAAGTGTACTATAACCAGTTTTACTTGCTCAGTAAAAGTTCCCACCCTATTCCCCAAGTCACGGAAACACGTCCCGGTTAGCTAGGGGCAAGTGTTACCGTGAAAATCACCTGTAGATATTCTTCAAGAGTTGGAAAGTAGCCTGTATGTGGATTGTTGATACTAATACAATGGCAGCACAAGGGTTAAACTGTATCCACACCAGTGAAAAAAAGCATGTGGAATGTATGGATCCAAGACAGGCTTTAAGGATAAGGAAGAATTCAAAGAGAAGCTGACAGGTTCAGTAAAAGGAAGCCAGTGGGGGTGGTTTGAAAATCGGCAGTTCAAAGAATTCACCCAAAATGCTCACAAAAAGTAGGGGAAGCAGTTCACTGTTTTAAAGCCTTGTATACATTTATTGAACACTCTGATATACAGACTTGGTAGTAGAAACTCCAATGCGTTTCACTCCATGCAGCACATACTCATAGAGTGCCTTATAAGTAAGTTCTGCATGGATGGAAACGCGTTAGGGTTTCCGCTATCAAATGGAATAGTCTGTATATCAGAGTGTTCGGTCAATAACTGTGTACAAGGCTTTTGGATGCACACTTGCATTGCAGTTGTTGTTCATTGGACACCCCATTCCTAATATAAGCCCATAATGACATTGCTTTCAGTAAAGTTAAAAGGAAACAACACAGACTCAAACTGAGCTGAGAAAAGTAATTCTGTATTATAAAGTTAGGTTCAAAGGGTAAGGTCATCTTTTCATAAATAGTGAAAAGGTGAACTATCTCCAAATATTCTGCTCACCCCTCCGCACCTAGAGGCCGTAATGCCTGGTGCTCCCGGTGTAGTGGTCCATACACCAATAGAGCAATGCAGCCATGTGGCTGTGTTAACCAATTGGAACCATGTATGAAACTTCTTCTTTAGGTAAGGTGTCCCAGAAATAAGAAGTGCTTCTCATTGGTCAGAACGGTCACCTAGTCATGCTGACTAATGAGCACTTACCATTGCAAGCATTATGCATGGATTTTCAGTCCTGGGCTGTGTATTGCACTGTATGATGTATAGACCACTACAGCAGCAGCAAGGGGCATCACGCCTGCTATGTGCAGAAGGGTCCAGCGGCATGCGCAGGATATTTGGAGATAGTTCATGAAAAGGGGATTTACCCTTTATATTAGATCATAGTACACACTAGACATACAGTATACATATACAGTCTTGTTATAAAAGAAGTATGTCATCCTGGATCAGCACCACAGGATAGTAATGGAGTTTCTCATCTTGAAGTCACATACAGCTGGTATGTTCTGGGTACTGATCCATTCGTGTTAGGCTCAGGGGTTATTTCTAGCTCTGCGGGGGACACCGTGGATTTCAGATTTAACCTCTGTAATATGGTGGTTATAAAGAGAAAAATTTCCATCCGCGCCAGACCTTCTCCAATGCAACTCCTCTTACCTGTGGATGGTGATACAAAACCAGATCATGGTCAGAAATATACAAAATATTTATCAAAAGCCTGACTGTTCAAGTGTTGAACAGGTGCCACATCCCAGTATATATATATATATATATATATTTTTTTTTTTTTATTTATATATATGAAAAAAACAGACCGCAGTTGGTAAGCCATCATATCCCCTCTTTTCTGCCTGAATTAAATTTAAAAGGCTCCTTCTATCTGTTTTTTCTACATTTTGGGCAGATTTTTTACAGATACCTCTTGTTTTTTTTAGGGTTTTTTTCTATGCAGGCAACTATTTTCCCTTTGGGATTGTTCTGCTGTCTCCTTCAAGGATACCCCTTTCTCAAGTGTGGAAAATTGAAAGTAGAATATTCCCCTCCTTCCTCCTTGCCCACCACGCTGAATACCTCTAAGGCTTTCCACATTAAGCCATATACGACTCTTTTTTGGACTAGCAAGTGAGTACCTTTAGTATACTTACTAATTTTGTCTTTTTCCTTGAAAACATAAATATTAGTAACATAATCCCCCCCCCCCCCCCCTTTTTGTGCACCCCATAGCTATTTCTTGCCATCACTCGTTTCCCAGGGGGTGGACCCCTTTTTTGTCAGCTGCGGGATGAATATTTACCCTAATTAATAATTTTTTTTATATACTGCTAAACACCTTTTCTCAGCAGTATATAGCAGTCTTGTGACTTTATCAGTATCTGGCCCAGCACTGGTTAAAACTTGAATTTTCATTCTGCTCTGACTGTCCTATGTGGCTGAAGGACCCCTGACTGGACAGTGCCGATTGGCCCTGTGCGGATCACATGCACCCACCACCCAAAAAAAAAAAAAAAACCCACCTCTTTAGCAATACACACCAAACTGAGCATGTGCAGAGTGCCCCCAAGGCTCTGTTCAATCAAGGGATGGAATGGGGACAGTAAAAGGGGAGGATCAGAGAAGACAGGCTCAGACAGCCGTTTTACACAATGCAGAGGATTAACCCCTTAGGATCCACAGTGAGTATAACAAGCATGCATTAGTGTAGACTGATTTTATGGTTGTGGGTTTAGCAACACTTTATCTTCAAAACCTCCCAACAAGTTATCTTCACATGCTACATTTGCATGATTTGTATTGACGAGAGACGTTACCCAATGAGAAAGGCAGGAAGGCATCATTCTTCTTGAAGCCACCATTTTCATTCAAAAAGTGTGTGGGGTCAAACTTCTGAGGGTTCCTGAAATATTTGGGATCCTTCAAGACAGATGTCAGCATTGGGAAGACAAGTGTGCCCTGGAAGCATAATGAAATAAATACATACTATGCAAAAATAGCAATCACTTGCAACAGTTGCAAAGATTAAATAGAGATAGCCTGGAAACAAACAGCTTCCACCTATATTTATCTGACAGTGTAAAGATTGCACTTTGTAGGAAATACTTTTAGTTAAAGCTATACAATGTTTAAATTAAAAAAAAAAAAAAAAAAAAAAACCATTAAAACTGACCCCAAAACATTGCATTTTTAAACACAAATATATCTCAGTGACAAACACCTAAAGCTGTTTAGTATTATAATTAGTATGAACGAAATATATTAGACAGACCTACATATATGATCTGGATCAGGGGTAACTTACTTTCTAAACAAAAAGGGCCAGTTTACTGTCCTTTAGACTGTAGGGGGCCACACTACAGCCAGTGGGGGTAGAAATTGTCCTGGTGTCAGTGGGAGTAAACAGTGCCCCATATTTGATATTAGGGGAAGGAATAGTGCCCCATTTTTGGTGTCAGTGATATGAGTAGCATAGGGGGTGACAGTGCATAGAAGAGGAAGTAGTACGTTATTAGTGAATAAATATATTTTAGAAGTACCGAAGACAATTGTGAAGAAAAAGATACAGAGCAGTATCTGAGCATCAGCTAATGTATAAATAGAAATGTTGTCTATATACACACACTATATTACCAAAAGTGTTGGGTCGCCTGCCTTTAAATGCACATTAACTTTAATGGCATCCCAGTCTAAAGCCTCATACACACGATCGTTTTTTTTACGCAGACAAAACATCAGACTTTTGTCCGAAGGGCGTGTGCCGTGAACTTGTCTTGCATACAAACGGTACACAATTGTCGGCCAACAAACACGAATGTAGTGACGTACTACGTGGAATTTCAGCTCTTGAGCGCCACCCTTTGGGCACCTTCTGATAATGTTGTGTTTGGTGAGCATTGATTCCGAGCATGCGTATTTGTACTTTGGACTTTTGCGTGATGGACTTTTGTACACACGATATGAAAATCTGACAACAGACAGTTGTCCGCCGAAAATGTACTAGCCTGCCATCCAACATTTGTTGGCGGAAAGTTGGACAACAATTGTCTGATGGAGCGTACTAACTGTCTTCTTTTAGGCAAACTCTGTCATCACATAATTCCCTGCCGAAAATCCAGTCGTGTGTACGAGGCTTTAGTCCTTAGGGTTCAATATTGAGTTGGCCCACCCTTTGCAGCTATAACAGCTTCAACTCTTCTGGGAAGGCTGTCCACAAGGTTTAGGAGTGTGTCTATGGGAATGTTTGACCATTCTTCCAGAAGCGGGTTTGTGAGGTCAGGTACGGATATTGAATGAGAAGGCCTGGCTCGCAGTCTCCGCTCTAATTCATCCCAAAGGTGCTCTATCAGGTTGAGGTCAGGTTGCACAGACCAGTCAAGTTCCTCCACCCCAAACTCGCTCGTCGTCTTCATGGACCTTGTTTTGTGCACTGGTCCAAATCATTTGGTGAGGGGGGGGGGGGGGGGAATTAATGGCGTGGGGTTGCTTTCCAGGGGTTGGGCCTGGCCCCTTAGTTCCAGTGAAGGGAATCCTTAAGGCGTCAGCATACTAAGACATTTTGGACAATTTCATGCTCCCAACTTTGTGGGAACAGTTTGGGGATGGCCCCTTCCTGTTCCAACATGACTGCACACCAGTGCACAAAGCAAGGTCCATAAAGACATGGATGAGTGAGTTTGGGGTGGAGGAACTTGATTGGCCTGCCAGAGTCCTGTCCTCGACCTGATAGAACACCTTTGGGATAAATTTGAGTGGAGACTGCGAGCCAGGCCTTCTTATCCACATCAGGGCCTAAGCTCACAAATGCGTTTCTGGAAGTATGGTCAAACATTCCCATAAACACACTCCTAAACCTTGTGGACGGCCTTCCTAAAAGAGTTGAAACTGTTATAGCTGCAAAGGGTGGGCCAACTCAATATTGAACCCTACGGACTTAGACTGGGATGTCATTAAAGTTCATGTGCGTGCAAAGGCAGGCCTCCCAATACTTTTGGTAATATTGTGTATGTGTTAGGGGTTGTGTCTACAAGCTTTGGGCTTGTGCTGAATGCCTTCTGAGATCATTCAAAATTAATTGACAGATGTATTTGACCTGCAGAATTATGTTCACAGTGCAGCACATGCTGAAAAGCAATCCGGGGGGCACAGCCCTATTTTCTTGCATTGTTGACTGTCAACTTGACAAGTCACATTACATTTTTAGGTCTACAGCCTTCTCTGGCTGCATGTCGTGGTTTAGGTAGGCGATTTTAGGGTGGTATAATCATAGTTCAACCATCTGTTCTACTGCCCCTTATCCTGGTGTGCACAGTACAAACAAGCCCTGAAGTTTCTGACCTTAGGAATGTTATATCCTCGAAACGTGACATCCTGGCTGACACCATGAGGCAGTGCTAGAGGTGTTATGTCAGCCACCCGCTGAATTTCATGGATGACAGCATCTGTATATGGCATTTTTACGCGATCCTCTACTGAAGGACTCCTGCTCTGGCCAATTACATGGTCAATCTCCTCGTGGACCTTCCCTTTAGAGTTTCCAAAGAAAGGTTTGTTAAAATACCAGAGTGGGTACACTTAGATTTTTTTTACTGTAGTATACTAAGCACCTGCAATTATACTGTAAGCACAATGATTTTAACAAAGTACCACTGCTGCCGATAGCAGTCTGTACTGTTTTGTGAATGGTAGATCTTTTCAACCAATGCAACCACCTAACCAAGATGCCTGCATAGACATACATAACCTACAAATAAACAAAAAAAAAAAAAAAAACCTTGGCTTCATTACTCACACTACTACATGATGAGGAAGCATGGGCTAAGTCTTTAATGAAAATTCATATAAAAACAATATTTAATTGTTTTATAGAAGATTTGGGAAAAAAAAAAATCAGTTGTTCTGTTTTGCATACGCATGTTAAAATTTTCACTTTTAGCCTGAAAATGATTTAAAAACCTAAAATATGTTATTTGCTGAAAGTGCAGGACCTGCATAAAAAACATAGTAGGTAAAATTTTTATGTTGCACAATATGTGAGAACTGATTATAAAATGTATATTCTCAGTACAAAATACACTCAAAATCAATCTTTGAACAAAAATACAATATAATTCCTTATTTCATTTTTTGTAAAATGTAAAAGACAATACTGTGTTGAGTAGATAGATACCAAATATGTAAACCCTTAAAACTGAGTACATGTGCTAAACAGGGACAAACTATGATATCCAAATTTTTAGATAAGGAACACTTGAAAAACCTTTTATCATTATATAGGATTTATATAGCGCCGACCATTTACGCAGCACTTTACAACATGAGGGCAGACAGTACAATTACAATACAATTCAATACAGGGGGCGGAAATCAGAGCCCTGCTCGTTAGAGCTTACAGTTTATCCGTTTATTGGCAACTGTGATTGATGGTCATGGAATTGTTCACTCCAACATGCTTGCCAATACCCAATTACCCAATATGTGTTGTGAAATCTGCATTTACATACACATGTATGTTCTTAAAGTGTGCAGGTTTACGGATGTGCATGCAGGCAAGGGATCCCATAATTATTTTATTTTTCAAATTCACTTAGAATATTTTCTCTTCACTTTATTGTTATCATGGGGGGGGGGGGGGGGGGCAAAAAGTTCCTTTGTAATAGTAAAGTGCAGGGTCAGGCTGTCTTTACGGAGACATTAATGGGCTAATAGACCTCTAATGTCTCCTATGTGCTGTGCGTATTGCAAATCTGGAACAAAGAGTCAATGATCCACTTCTAACTTGGCCACTACCAGCATCTTACAGAAGAGAAACCAAAAGTTCTCATAGTGCAGTGCTTTTAGTTTTAGGTACTGCATTGAGGATTAATGTTACCCTATGCTCTCCAACTCACCATCATGATATAATTTATAGTAGCCCTGGGCTCCACTCACCATCATGATGTAAATTATAGTAGCCCTGGGCTCCAAACAGAAGAGTCTGAAACCACTGGGTAGGGTGTCCCCACCACCGAGGGCTGTACTGCCACCAAGATCACTCCAACATTGACGACAGAATAATTTTAAAACAAGCTTGTGGCTGTTATTGCTGCCGCACACTTGTTATAACTGTCTGCCATGACATGTAGGATGAATCTATGGCAGTCAAATAAAGTAATGCACTAAAAGAGAAATAGTATTGTGCTTTCACAGTTAGTATTATGATATCATAGTACTTATTGTGGTGTCAGACCAACCAATCTAGATATGTGTTACAGTGGGTATAGAAAAGAATCACTCCCCTATAAAATAATCACATTTTGTTACTTTGCAGCCTGAAATGAAGACAGACACCATTTTTGTTTTATTCAGCTGTATTTACTCATTGCAATTTATAACATCCAAGTGAAAGATATAACACCAGCATGTCAGAAAAAAAAATTAAAAAACAGAATCACCGAGTTGGAAAAAAGGATCACCCCCCTCCTAAAAATGACTTGTAGGCTCAATCAGTTTTACCTAATCACCTTTTCAATGGCACATAAAGCTATTTTAACTGTGATCAGCTGTGGTCATTTTCATTAGGTCAGCATAAAATGAGCTTTCCTGGAGCATTTCAGTTCCTGGTAGTGCAACTGAAGCAAACAAACAATCAACTCTGGCTAGCAAGGCACTGTCAGAAGATGAACACAAACTATTCAAAGGCTTTATCATTGCCTAGAAGCACAGTGAAGTCTATTATAATGCAATAGAAGGTATTTTGTACTACACAGACTCTCCCTGGATTGGGACATCACTCCAAACTGGATGAAAGTGTCAGGAGGAAACTCATGAAAGTGTCAGAGGTTACCAAGAGGCCAACAGCAACTCTGAACCAGTTGCAGGAATTTATGACAAAGAGTGGTCATTGTGTGCATGTGACAACAAGATCACAATTTCTCCACAAATGTGGCTTGTATGGGAGGGTTGCAAGAAGAAAAAAAAAAAAAAAAAAAAAAGACACTCCTCAAGAATGGCCACATGCAATCATGACTGCACTTTGCCAAAACCCACCTTGAAGAAGATTGAGGCCACATGGAAAAAGGTGTTATGGTTAGATGAGACTAAAATTTAATTATTTGGCCTCAACACCAAACTATATGTCTGGCAGAAATCCAATACAGCTCACCATCCAAATAACACCATTCCTACAGTAAAGCATGGAGGTGGTAATATCCTGTTATGGGGGTGTTTCTCTGCAACAGGGACTGGAGCACTTGTCAGCATAGAAAAAAAATGGATGGGGCAAAATACCATCAAAATTCTTGAGAAAAATCTGCTGTCCTCTGTCAGAAAGCTGTCAATGGGAAGAAGGTTTACTTTCCAAACACGACAATTACCCAAACCACACAGCAAAAATTACCACAAAGTGGATGAAGAAAAAAAAAAGTGAATGTCCTTGCATAGCCTAGTCAGAGCCCCGACTTAAACCCCATTGAAAAATCTGTAGAATGACTTGATGACTGCAGTCCACAAATGGTCACCACGTTTAAAGTGGGCAAATATTGCAAAGCCTAGATGTGTAAAGTTAGTAGAGACATATCCCAACAGACTAAAGGCTGTAATTAAAGCAAAATGTGGTTTAACAAAGTCCTGACAAGGTGGTGATCCTTTTCCCAACTCAGTGATTCTGTTTTTGAATTGTATTTATTTTTTCTGACCTGGTGTTAGATCTTTTACTTGGATGTCATAAGTTGTGTTGAGGAAAAAAACAAAAACTGTGTCTGTCTTCATTTCAGGCTGCAAAGCAACAAAATGTGATTTTAAAGGGGAGGGGGGGGGGGGGCTTGTATATGTATCTAAGCTGTTTTCGTTTAAGGACAGACATTCATCCAGTTTTATTGCATGATGTTGGTCAGTGGCAAGACCTGGTTTTGTAGTTTTCCTCCATCTGTGTCAGTTAACCCATATGAGGACTATACGTCCATTCAAGTACTCTACTAGGCAAGTATTTTGATGATGGACTGGCCTAACAGTAATCACTTTGACACAGTGGGCCAGCTGGGAAATGTATTCCAATATACACAAACCAAAAATTGCTGCAACATTTTCTAGTGGTGTGTAAGGGTGGGTTTTTTGACAATCTTAAGAAAAAAAAACAAACCCTGTAATCTTGAAGATCCATTTATTATATAATAAAATGCAGTAACTATTGTAATTTCAACAATTTTTGCAATGTCCAAATCAAAATATTAATGTCATTATTAAGTATTGGGATGCTACAAGATACTTACTTTCCTCTTCTGTATATTTTAGCAGAATAAGTAGACTGTACTTTAGAGTTGTGCTCGTAGTTTCTGTTCCAGCAAAAAAGAGATCAATAACGGTTCCAAATAAATTATCAAAGTGAAATTGAGAATTTGGGTTGTCCTTCTCCTGTGTTATTAAATTTAAAATATCATAAATTACATATAAAACTTTGTTTTCAGCATTTTATCCTCCTATGTTTGGCATGGACATGGAGCAAACTCTAGTGCATTTAACATGACAAGGATAGATCATCGCAGCTACACCAACTCATGTGATAATATAGGGCATCATGTAAAGTAATACCCTTCACACATCCAGTCTCTTGCTACAAAAAGTGCAAGTTTCCTGGGATCTCCACATTTCTGAGATTTGCCCAAACTCTTTTCCAAATTGATCCTGACTGCAGCACACACCATTAAGTCATAAGACCCAGAGGCACAAGGGAAGTCATGGCTGAGGGACTTCCGTTATTCTGCAGTCTGGTTTCTGTAGAAATGTTTAGAACATTACCAACCTGTCATTAAGGTTCCGATACCCTTTATTGCACTGGAGGTAGTATAGATAGGCTAAATCCCCATTGCTCAATACAAAATTAATACATTGTTAATAATGACTATAATGAATTATAATAAAACGAATAATTAAAATTAATAATATACATACAGCACTGAGCTAGTGACAGCTTCATCATAGTGAATGGGCCAATGGAAAATCTCTGATCCTACAACAAATGCAACTTTTCTACTCTGCAATGGCAGACCTGGTAAGATTTCTAAATGTAATCCAGTAACCATGTTGTCTTCGTTTTGTAAAGCTGAGCCACCACTCTGCACTATGGTTCCTCCTGGTGCAGAGTGGTGGAACCTGGCACTATGGTTCCTCCTGGTGGCTGCTACCCCACTGCTGTGTCCTGTGACAGAACTTGACCAATAGAACCACGGAGTGCCGAAGGAGCAAGGCATCTGACACTCCCAGAGTATGTGAAGATTCTCCTGGACTCTGCAATTTTTCATCAAAAAAATAATCTGTTGCCTCTGGAGAAGTACATTTCCAGGGGCCCTTTTTTTTAGGAAACCATTTTGGTGGCAACAGTGTAATTGTAAATTATAATTTTTAGCTAACTAAAACGAAGGATGAACAGTAATGAATATTGAAGGACACAGCACAACAAGTCAAGAGGAAAAGTAAAACAGCACATATACATCACCTCCTCCATCTTGATGAGGAAGCAGTCAATGAAGTCTCGAGGACAGTTGACATCAAGTGTCTGCCTATGACTTTCCAAAGACTCTGCAATGAACTCTCTCAACTTGTCAAGATTTTTAAATATTGCCTGATGGGGTCCAGGAAGGATTTTCATTGTTTTTGGAAAAAGATTGAGAAGCTGAAAAAAAAAAAAAAAAATTACAGGTTGTGTATTTCTTTTTATGAAAAAAAAAGGTTTAGCCCTGATTCACACCTGAGTGTTTCGTATCTTGAAGCTCAAAGCCCTAAAAAGCTCACCAACCAAAGTCATGCGTTTAAATTATGCCTGTTCACATATGAATGCTCAGGTGCCTGTAACTCAACACTACATTAGCAATTTTAGAAGTATAATATGGTCCTAATGGATTTCAATGAAAGCACCAGAAAAATTGCTGAAATGGTCTAAAAAAGTGTTTTTCAAGCCTAACAACCATCCCCTCCTTCTAGAAAGGTTTTTCATGGCCCAAAACAAATTGCTCAAGCATGAAAAAAATTACTCCATTATCATCTGTAAATGCTCAGGTGCGAATGCAACCTTAGAGAAAGAATGCATGGACACTTTCAAAACCAAAACCATCATCTCCAGAACCATCAAACCGATATTTCATCTGCACTCAACTTCTTTTAGTTAATTGTTAGCAAATAGGATTAGGAAAATGACAATAGCAATTAAACAAGTTTCAAATCTGCCTACCCCAGATTGGCAAAACGTTGAATGCTACCATCAAGAACATAATATTACCTGCAAAGTCCAATGAGAGAACCGAAGTTCTGAGAGTCCAAACACTTTTAATATCAATATTTGCTCAAAGGAGATATTTCCTTTTGGGACACTTTTGTTGTGAGCAGAATTACTGGAGTTACAGTGCCATATTACAATTAGGGATGAGCTGATGGTTCGGTCTGAACCTAGATTCAGACTGAACTTCTGTTCTAGCATTCGGATAAACATCCACACTTTCACCCGTACAGC